>NC_067152.1:37124618-37424618 GCF_903995435.1 Acomys russatus | reverse complement strand
TCACTTGCTTAGTCTGTACAATGTTTCTTATAGAAATTTTTTCAGGACTGACCATTTGAGCTTTGTGTCTGAATAGCATGGTAACTTCAATATTAGAGGCTTAACTTCCACCCCTGGGGGGCAACCAAGGCAATAAAGCAATGGCCTGTAATGTTCTGGGATATCCTTGGACAATCCTGACGAACAATCCAAAAACTCAAAATAGGATTGAAAGTGTCTGTCAACCCTGCTTTTCTTCCTTTCTTTTCTAATCTTCTTCTTCTTCCTCCTCCTCCTCCTCCTTCTTTCTTTTTTCTTCTTTCTTATTTTTGATGAGGAGCAGTAGCTACACTTATGTGTGGATATCAGGGTAAGATTTGGAATATAATAAGGAATTATGTTTACCTAAAAAATGGCAGTTATAAATTCTTTTCCAGGGGCCATGACCTGTTTAGCCCTGGGAAGCAGGGCAAGAATTCCCTCCTGTTGAGTGGGACTTAAGTCTAATTAGACAGCTGCTGACTGCCACCAACAAGTGAGTGCTACTTCTTGCACCTTTATGCCTATCTTGCTATGCTATGAATTGTCTTGCTTCATAGGTGTTTCAGCTGAATAGGGCTGTTTAATTGTTTTCCTCCTTTGGAAGCTTGCATGGTATTTTCTGGAAGCTGGCAAGCTAGACTGCAGAAAATAAGCTTTTAGGTCAGATCCAGTTCCAGTCATGTGAGTTGTGTGTCCTATGTCCTACCCTCAGTCCTTGTGAAGCAACCAAGAGCTACATGGTCAATCTACCTTTTTTGGGGGAGTCACTTGGACTACTCTGAAAAAAAACCACAAAGGAGGTTTCTGCAGCCTGGTACTGGGCTTTTGTTTGTCTGTGTTTCCTATGGCAACCACTGAAAGCAAATATTGGTTTTATTTTTTTATTTTATTATTATACTTTAGAAGCCTGGCTTTTTTTCTAATTAGAGTCAGAAATAGGGTGGATCCAGATGTGAGGGACAGTGGAGAAGAATTGTGGGGAGTAGGGGGAGGAAAAACCATAATCAGAATATATTGTATAAAATAAAAAAATCCATTTTCAATAAAAGAAAAATTTAAAAACTCTTCTACCAGATTACATGACTCTGTTCTGAAAAATACCTCCAGCTACCATGTCCTGGATCTGTCTATAGAAGCTCGTCAACCATACAGAAAATTCTTAAGATCCTAGGATATCAAATGAGAAACAACTTGATTCAAAGAAAATAATTCTGTAAAATTGTAGGGTCTTTGACTTTCTTATGTCTAATCCAGGAGCCATCATATGTGCCTTTTTTTAAAGGGGGAATGTTGCTTTTATGTAAGTAAGCTGAGAAAAGTAACACAGTCCTCAGGACTTACTAGGATAGCCTGCTAAAATGATCTAGCCAATGGTCAGAATATTCTCCACAGTTGAGTGGAGAGTGTGATACGACTTTCTCACGTACTCTGGTGCCTCACATTTGACCATGTCCCCTGGAGGGGGAGACCTGGTGGCACTCAGAGGAAGGACAGCTGGTAGCCAAGAAGAGACGTGATACCCTATGAGAATATACAGGGGGAGGTAATCCCCCTCAGGAACAGTCATAGGGGAGGGGAATAATGGGGAAATGGGGGGGGGGGGAGGAATGGGAGGATACAAGGGATGGGATAAACATTGAGATGTAACAAGAATAAATTAATAAAAAAAATAAAAATAAAAATAAAATATGCATATAAAGACAGACTTTTTAGCCAAAAAAAAAAAAAAAAGAAAGAAAGAAAGATAAGACCACATTTGTAAGTCTTAGCTGACACCAACCCTCCTATTGCCAGAGGTGCCTCTAATAATTCTCTTTTTTTTGCCTTCATATTCAAAACACCTTTGTTTGAATTACTCATTTGCCTAATCAAGCTTTAACATAGTCCAATTTGTTACTATTCTCCAGCATTATCCTTTGCTTTTCATTCATATGTACCTTTCTCTCCCAAAACACGAGTCAAGCTATGACTCCCACCGTCTCCTCCCTGTCTACCACCAGTTGCAGCCACAGACACTGGTAAAGAGCAGTAGGCACCTGTAGGTAGGTTCTATGCCTTTGTGATCAGAGAATAGTTCCGGTTATAAATTCAAAGCAGCTGTGTCTGTCTGTACAAGCCCTGCCCATGGACGAGCGAGTCAACATTCTAGCATGCAATAAGTGGGCAGGTCCTGAGCCCCAACCTCTAACTAAGGAGCTCATGACAGTTGATGGCTTCTGGTGGGGGGGGGGCAAGATAAGTTTTCTTAAAGGGTGTGGCCACCGATAAGTTGCCCATGCTCCATTTTGTTGCCTCACACCCATGAGCATATGGACAGGACCAATTAGATCCTGTAAGTTACATTTTTACAAAGAGCACATGGAGTTGCCAGGGAAATAGCAGTGGAAGCAGATCTGGAAAGATAGGAAGAGGAGTATGATTAAAACACATTGTATGCAAGTATGAAAGTCTCAGAGTTCACAGACTAGCATATGTTAAAAACCAGTCATGCTGCCTGTAAACCTTCTTTCTCTCTGTTTTCCCACATCCAATCCCCTAGCCTTATCCCCAGCCCTACAGCAGAACACCTTGGCAGCCTCTCCTGTGACCGCTCCATGCTCTGGTCCCATCACCTGTGGATCCCAGAGGTCTTCCCTTTCTAACCTCCCTTCCTACATATGTTGTTTTTTTCCCAGCACCCAACTCCAGTAGTCACACCTGTTAACTCATAGGCCACACCTGCTGGAAAACCAGGTAGGCTGGAGGGAAACCTTTTCTCTCTTCTCCCAGTTCTAATCCCCTAGTCTCAACCTTAGCTTCATGACACAACACTCTTGGCAGCCCCAGCCCCACCCTTGCTCCCATATCACATGGATCCCACAAATATTCCTCCTTCTAACCTTCCTCCTTCTTCTCCTTGCTTTGTTTGAGACTTCAAGCCTAACAGACACTCCCTGCTAACCCAAGGGCCTCTCCTACACACACCACCTCAACCACCACCACTCCTAACAACAACAAAATAAAAGGAATCAACAATTATTGGTCATCGATCCCTCTTATTGTCAATGGTCTTAATTACTTATTTCCTCCAAAAAAATATACAGACCAACAGAATGAATATCGAAACAGGATCCATCTTTCTGCTGCATCCAAAAATCACATCTCAACATCAAGGCTAAACATTACTGAAGGGTGAACTGTTGGAAAAGATAGTCCAAGCAAATGAACCTAAGAATCAAGCTGTGTAGCCATTTCTATATCTACAAAATAGACTTCAAACCAAAACTAATAAAAAGAAATAGAAAAGGAAACTGCATGTTCATCAAAGAAGTGTCACTAAGATGACTCTTCGGTTTTTAACATCTGTGCTTCAAACACAGAGCACCCAAGTTTGTAAAAGAAATACCATTACAGTTGAAATCACATACTGACATTTACACACTGATAGTGGGAGAGTTCAATACTCAAATCTCACCAATGAACATGTCAACCAGACATAAATTAAAGAGACAACTCCTGAGCTAACAGACCTTATAAGCCAAATGAACCTAACAGGTATTTATAGAACATTTTACTCAAACACACAAAAAATATACATTCTTTTCTGTACCTCATGGAGCTCTCTCCCAAACTGGCTACATACACAGACACAAAGCAAGTCTCAACAGGTACAAAAAAAAAAAAAAAACTGAAATAACTCCTTGCATTCTATCACACCATCACAGATGAAAGCTAGATACATTAGCACAACATGAGAAAAAACAGAAAGCAGACAAACTCGTGGAAATTAAGTAGCTACCTAAGGAATGATAACTGAGCCAAGTCAGAAATAAATTAGACTTTCTAGAATTCATTGAAAATTAATATACAACATACCCAAACTTGTGGGATACAATGAAAGTGGTGCTAATAAAAAAACAAACAAACAAACAAAAAACCTCATAGCAATAAGTGCCTATGTTTTTTTTTTTTTTTAAAGGGAGAGAACTCATGCTAGAGACTTAGCAGCACATCTGAGAGCTCTGAACAATAAAAGTTATCACATTTACCTATGAGGAGTAGACAGCAAGAAATAATCAAACTGAGAGCTAAAATAAATAAAATAAAAACAAATAGAACTATTCAAAGAATAAAACAAAAGAGTTACTTTGGAAAAATCAACCACATAAACAAACTCTTATCCAAACTAACTAAAAGATAGAGAAAGAATATCCAAATTAACAAAATCAAAAACAAAAAATTGAACATAACAACAGATACTAAAGAAATCCAGAGAATTATAAGGACATACTTAAAAAATCTGAAAGAAATGGACAATTTTCTTAATAAGTACCACTTGCCAAAGATAAATCAAGATCAAATAAACAACTGAAATAGAGCATAAGCCCTAGAGAAATAGAAGCAATCATTAAAAGTATCCCCGCCCCACAAAAAAAAAAAAAAAAAAAAAAAAAAAAAAAAAAAAACAGCAAAAAAGGCGAGTCAGTACAGAGTTCTATTGGCTTTTCAAAAAAAAAAAAAAAAGTTAATGCCAATACTCCACAAACTATTCCACAAATAGAAATCTCCCAATTCATTTTATGAGGCCATATTTATCCTGATACCCAAACCACATAAAGCCTCAACACAGAAAAAGAATTACAGACCAACTTCCCTTATGAACATAAATACAAAAAAATAATAAAATAATTGCAAACCAAATCCAAGAACACACAACAAAGATCATTCACCATGGTAAATACACATCACTCCAGAGAAGCAGGAATGGTTCAACATACAAAAATCAGAAAATGTAATCCACCACATAAACAAAATGAAAGTGGGGGGAAAAGGCCACATGATCATGTCATTAGATTCAGGAAAGGTCTTTGAGAAATTCCAACACCCCTTCATTATAAAATTCCTGAAGAAATTAGGGATACAAGGGATATACCTCAACATAATAAAGGCAATTAACAGCAGGCCTATAGCCAACATCAAATTAAATGGAGAAAAACACAACAAAACAATTCCATTAAATATGAAACAAGACAAAGATGAAATTTCCTTATCTATTCAACATACTATTCAAAGTTTTAGCTGGAATAATAAAACAGCTGAAAGAGATCAAAGGGATACAAAGTATTGTTATTTGAAAATGATATGATAGTATGCATAAGTAACCCTAAAAATTTCACCTTAATTCTCCTATAGGGGGATAAATAATTTCAGCAAAGTAGCCAGGTACAAGATTAACTCAAAAAGAAAGAAAGAAAGAAAGAAAGAAAGAAAGAAAGAAAGAAAGAAAGAAAGAAAGAAAGAAAGAGTAGTCCTCCTAAATACAAATGAAAATGGACTGAGAGAGAAATTGGGGAAATGACATCTTTCATAGTAGCCTCAAATAATATAAAATATTTTTGGTATAACTCCAAAAAAGCAAGTGAAAAACCTTTATAACATGAACTTCAAGTCTTTGAAAAAAGCAATTGAAGAAGCTATCAGAAGATGGAACCATCTCCCATACTCATGGATCAGTAGGATTAACATAGTAAAGATGGTCATCCCACTAAAAAAAACAATTCAATGCAATCCTCATCATAATTCATAGGTGATTGCTTAGAGACCTTGAAAGGAAAATTCTCAACTTCATACAGAAAAACAAACAAAACAAAAAAACAAAAACAGGATAGCTAAAATTTAATCCTGAACACTCAAAGAACTGCAGGAGATCTCACCATCTCTGATTTCAAGCTCTACTACACAGCTGTAGTAAGAAAACCTTCGCAGTATTGGCATAAAAAGAGATACATTGAATTGAAGACACACATTTGAACACCTGGTTGTTTTCTTATGAAGAAGACAGAAACATACACTGACTGAAAAAAAAATGAGACATTATCTTCAACAAATGGTGCTAGCCAAACTGGATGTTTGCATGTAGAAGAATGCAGATAGCTCCAGATCTATCACCTTTCATAAAACGCAAGTCTAAATGGATCAAAGACCTCAACATAAAACAAGATATACTGAACTTGATAGAAGAGAAAGTGGGGAGTAGCCTTGAGGGTATTGGCATAAGGGACAACTTCTTAAACAGAACACTGTTAGCACAAACAATAAATGGGACCTAACAAACCTAAAAGGCTTCTGTAAGTCAAAGAGCACTGTCAATCAAACAAATCAGCAGCCTACAGAATGGGAAGAGTTTTTCTTTCTTTCTTTCTTTTTTTCTTTCTTTTCTTTTTCTTTAAACCAATTCTTCATCCTATAGAGGAGTAGTATCCAAAATATATAAAGAACTCAATAAACCTGATATTAAAATCAAATAACTCGTTCTGTAAGGCTGGACTTGTGGAAATGCGGTACATTTATACAATGGAATACTACTCAACTATTAAAAACAAAGACATCATACAATTTTCAGGCAAATGGATGGAAATAGAAAAGAGCATCCTGAGTGAGATAACCCAGACCCAGAAAGATACGCATGGTATGTACTCACTTTTAAGTGGATATCAGCCATAAAGTACAGAATAACCATGCTATGATCCACAGACCCAAAGAAGCCAGGAAGGGTCCAAGAGAGGATACTTGAACCTCTCTCAGAAGAGGAAATAAAATAGACATCTGAAGTAGATGGAAGGAGGGAACTGGGTGGGAGAGAGGGTGGGCAGGGTCATTGGGTGGGGATCTGATGTGGGGAGAGTGGTAGTGGGGGAACTGGAAAAAAGAACAGAAATCAGTGGGGGTGGCATCTCTGGGACAGTGGAAGCTCCTGGGAGTCTATGGTGGTGACGCTAGCTGGCTGAGACTCCTCACCGCAGGGGTTAAGGAGCCAGAAGTCACCAACTCCTGTAGCCAGGCGAGACTTCCAATGGCGGGAGGGGACACCAACCCACCCATAAAGCCTTCCACCTAAAATTTGTCGTACCTAGAAGAAGTGCAGAGATAAAGATGGAGCACAGATTGAGGGAATGGCAAAGTATGGACTAGCCCAACTGGAGACACACTCCATGGGAGAGAGTCAACCTTTGTCACTATTAATGATACTCTACTACAATTGCAGACAGGAGGCTGCATAACTGTCTTCTGAAAGACTTCATCTAGTAGTCTAAGCTCGGGAAGTTTTGTGGAAGAGTGGGAAGAAGGGTAGAGGGAGGCTGAGTTGTCAAAGATACCACAAGAAGACCTACAGAGTCAACTAATCTGGGCCCATCAGGGCTCAGGGAGACTGAACCATCAACCAAAGAGCATTCATGGGCTGGACCTAGGCCCCCTACACATATGAAGCAGATGTTCAGCTTGGACAACATGTGGGTCCCATAACAATGGGAAATTGGGCTGTCTCTGACTCTGTTGCCTGCCTTTGGTTCCCTTTCTCCTAGCTGACCTGCCTTGTCAGGCCTCACGAGGAGGAGAGGATATGCTTAGTTCTGACGAGACTTGACATGCCACGGTGGGTTGGGACTCCTTGGGGGCCTCCCTTTCTCTGAGAAGGAGAAGGTCAAAGGAGGGAAGAGGGGCATGAGGATGGGACTGTGAGGAAAGAAGAGACGGGGCTGGGATCAGGCTGTAAAGTGATTAAATAAATATATACATGACAAAAACCAAACAATCCAACTTAAAAATGTGATACATATCTAAACAGAAAACTCTCAATATGGAAATCAAATGTCTGAGAAACACTTAAAGAAATATTCACCATCCTTAGCCTTCAAGGAAATGCAGAACTACTTTGAATTTGTCTCACTCTGACAAAATAGCAAAGATCAATAACACAAGAGACAGCTCATGCTGTCCTAGATGTGGAGCAAGGGAAACACTCCTGCATTGCTAGTAGGAGTGTGAACGTGAACATCACTATGAAAAATCAATATGGCAGTCCCTCATAAAGTTGGAAATAGCTCTACCTCAATATCTAGCTGAACAACTCTTGAGCATTTACCTAAAAGATGCTCCATCCTACCACAAGGACACTTGCTCAGCCATGTTCATTGTAGCTTTATTCATAATAACCAGAAACTGGAAACAACTTAGACGTCCCTCAACATCTAGAGGAATGGATAAAAAAAAAAATGTGGTACACTCACACAATGAAGTTTTACTCGGCTTTAAAAGAAAAATGACATCATAAAATTTACAGGCAAATGGATGGAACTAGAGAAAGAAATCATCCCGAGTGATGTAACGCAAACCCAGAAAGATAAAAAAGGCATGTACTCACTTATAAGTTGATAGCAGCTGTTAAGTATATTATAACCAAGCTACAATGCATAGATACAGAGAGTTTACATAAATAGGAGGGTCTATGAAGAGCACACAGATCTCTATGGGAGGGGGAAATAGAATAAATTTTAAGCACGGACTGGGAGCTGGTGGGGATAGGAGTTGGGGAATCAGGTAGCGGGTGAGGTGAGGATGTGGGAGATAGTGCAGGCAGAGATGGCTGGAATTGGTGGGCTTTTGCCAACTCAACAAGAAGGAGGCTCCTGAGAGGGTAGGTTTCGGAAAAGGACAGGGTTTAGCAGTATGTGTGAGCGTGTCTGAGGCTGGTGTAGAGTCTTCCACAGGCACAACAGCGCTCAAGTGTTACGGCGCCCTGAGAAATACATGTGTGCCACTCGAAGGCCAACTGGAAATGCTATGATTGAAAAGAATGCAGGTATGACTCTGAAAACGGTTTAGGCACTTCTCTAAGTCACACATGAAAATTATACCTTCCACAGATAAAATAGCATATTATTACATTTTTTCTGTTGCTCTGATAAAAGACCGTGACCAAGGAAACTTATAAAAGATAAAGCTTATGCAAAATTGGGGTCCTGGGGGGATAAGAGCCTATCACGGCAGGGAGGCGTGGCACCAGGAGGCAGCCATGCATGAGCAGGAAGTTGAGAACTCAGAGCCTCTGTCCCAAACAGAGCACAACAGAGCAGCTGGTAGTGCCTGGAGGATTTAAATTATCGAAACCCACCCCAGTGACATATTTCCTCCAGCAAAGCTGTGTCACCCACACTTCCCCCAAGTAGCTCCACAAGCTCGGAAACACCACAGACTCAGTCTAAGCGTTCTGTTCAAATTCTGAAGCTTATAGGAGACACTGACCCTTCGAACACATAGAATTCTCAAAATATACTCCTAGCAATGATGTAATTACCGAATTCTCTCATTTCATGGCCTGATTTCTCTGTCCTTTCATGAGGCTTTATGGGTGGAATGAGTTAAATACAGGCTAGAAAAAAAATTCTTAATTTCCATAGGATGCTCGATATTTTATTTTCATTTACATGGTTTGGGTCTTTGCAACGTAGGCTTCATGGGCCTATGAAATCACAACTGTGTATCAGAGACATGGGAAATTCCCGGGGTTGAAACAAGTCTCTGTGTTACTTTTGTGCTAAGTTTCCATTTAGCATGAGCTCCTCAGTTCAGATGCATCAGAGTATTCAGTCAGCAAGGAAGAGCATCGTGCTGGTAAGAAATCAGTTTGGCCCACTGAAGTCAGTGAAAGTCTACAAATATGGATGATAAGACAGCAGCAAAATAATAATAATAGTAACAATAATAATAGTATAATAATAGTAATAATAATAATAACTTCAGAAATGCAAGGAAACTGCTGATTGAAAGCCTTGCAGTATCATCAAGTCAGTTACATGCTTGTCTTGAGGTTATAAGGACCTGAATTCTACCCCAAGAAACAACGTGACAAAGCTGGGTGGGAGAGTTCTTGTCATTTCAGGCACGGGAGGTAGAGACCAGAGGATCTGGAGGCTCCCTGGCCACCCAGCCTAACCTCCTTGTTGAGTTCTACACCAAGGAAGCAGCCTTGTTCGCCTACAAGTAGTAATAAGAAGAATAAAAATAATAACTAAAAAGAAAAGAGAAATGGTGGCTGGCTCCCAAGGAGTGACAACCACGTATGTCTCCTGGCTGCTATATGAATGTGCACACATGTGCACACATTTGTGACGCATCCCCTCAAATATGAACATGCACATATACATACAAGAAAACACAAATAGTAGATGTGAAAGTAGGAAAATAAGTCATGCAACGTGACGATAACAACAGCTCACATTCAGAAATCTTAAACTAGAATGGCATTCATCTAGGAGATGTGTACGAAGAACAGTGTGTCAGTGGTATGTCCCTTATGGGTGCATGGCCCTGTGTTCAGTTCTCAGCACTGAAAATTACAACAACAAAGTGGAGGCATTAGCTTTAGAGTCAGTGTGTGATCACGTACACCAGGCACGAAGAGATCAGATTTTATTGCATTCCTCACTACGCTCCTCTGAGTGCAAACAAGTAAACCTTTGCTTCTCAAGATGTGAAAACAGAGGCTTGGAGACTACCTGGAAAAGAACACTGCTCAGACAGAACAGAAGGAAGGATAAAGTGGATGTCACGGGAGAAAACCCTAGAAGCAGGGCTATTCTGGCCACTGGGTGAGGAGGAATGAATTCATTTGTACAATTAACTGTGAGGCAAAGGGCCACAAAGCCTTGGTGGTCTGGGTGGGCTTCACGTGTCTGGTATCCATTAAGATCCAACATTTACTCGAACCTGTGGATTAATTCTCCTGCAGGAACTGAGGCAAACCAAGAGCAGCTGAAAGCCAATCAAGCCCTGATCTCTCCCGATCCTTCTAATCACAGACAGCTGTGAGTCCAAACCTTTTGCACTGAGGTTCCCCGGGGCGACTCTACGGGAGCCCTGGAGTGAGCACCCTCAGCTCCGGGAGGGCAAGAAAGAAGTTAATAAAATAAAACTTAATGCCTTCAATCAAGAGCCTGAAGAATAGAATTGGGATAGTCCGCAGCCCTTTCTGTCTCCCAGCTGCCTGGCCCCGGAAGGCATTTGGTGTCTTCCGATATTTTCTGGGAATCTTTTATTTTATCAGTTTTAACAGTTCGTAGTTGTTTATTTGTTTGTTTTCCCAATGGAAAAATCTCTATCTCACAAGAAGAGGTTTTTGTGAGAATTTCTCATAATTTGTATAAACATGTTGATGGTAGTTTTAAGATTTTTTTTTATACTGAGTGCTATAAAAATTAAGATGAAAATTCTCTGCCTGGACTTAAAACAGTTAAAAATCTGTATTTTTTAACCAGTCCATGATCCTATCTAAGTAGTAATCTTTAATTAGATGCCTCACTTATAAACCCTACAATCTGCACAGTAGTTTTTCATGTTGCTGGTCGTTCTTGGTAGTTTTACTTGCAGCTTATGGAAGTGATAGCCAAGCAGTCCTAGACAGAATGGAATGGTTGTCTGTCTGTCCTTCATGATGCTCTGTCTAATATGAGTCCTGGTGCTGATACCTCCAGTAGTGATAGCCAGTTCTTTCTCCATGGGACCGATCTTCCCTGGCTCATGGATTTGTACGTTGCCTCCTGTCAACGTTATCCTGGAACCTCTGCTGCCCTCATTTCCCACTCTCCAGTTTCTGTCTGTTGCACTTTCATGTTTCTTTCTCTTGGAGCTACTCATTGCCAGCTTTGACATACTTTTGAATTAGGACTCTCTGGTGAAGACAGCTAAATATGACATTACTCATTTTCTGTTGCTCTAAGCTCAAGATGCCATGATTTATTTACTAACCTGGAATTCTCCCATCATTAAAAATACATCTATCTCCCTAGAATCAACTCTATTTAGATTCTTTTTTTTTTTTTTTTTTTTTTTTTTTTTTTTTTTTTTTTTTTTAAGATTTAGCTTTAGCTCTGCCTCCTCTGTCTTAACCAGATTTGCTCAGACTTAGCAAACATTTCCACCTAGGCTCTAAGAAGTGACTTGTCCCATGCTGAGGCTTTTCAGACAACTGAGCTCACCATGGCTCCAACAATATAACATTCCGGGATTCGCCCACAGCATTGTGCATGGAAAAACAGAGCCATCCACAACGTGGGCTGTGATTGAGGGTTAAATGGGATCACAATGGCCATGCTTCTGTGCAGGCTAATTATAGACTTGAAGAATAGATAGCATAAGTTATTAGTTATGTGAAAGATCTGAACTTCTGTGTGAAGTGGGCACTGGGGCCCGTCATTTAACTCACTATCAATCTAACAGCCAAAGGAATACACAAAGAATTGACTAGAGAGCATTTGTATCTGGTTAGGATATAAGAGGATTGCTGCCATCCAAGTATAGACATCTCAAAAAAAAAAAAAAATTACATCACCATGCACACATAAAAAGGATAAACCGGGGAAATCATAATTTATAGCATGTACGGAAGCTGATTAAATTGAAATTACATGGAAGATAGGACTCCAACACAACCACATCAAAAAAAAAAAAAAAAAACCTATCTCACAACTGCAGAACTGTGGGGACCATGGCAGGATGTGGGACCGTTGGTCAGCCACAATTTCAGATCCTTGGCCATGTCTTGGCATGTTCTTCAGTACCAGAGAATTGAAAACGAGGGAAAGATCCAACAAAAAGAAAAAAGAGTCATACTTCTGCTTTTTATTTGATGCAGATAGAAATGGTAGACCAGGCAATCTCTTGGCTGCACCTGTTCTCAATCAAAGATGCAGGGCTGAAAGATAATGAGGGCACTGCCCCCAAGAATCTTTGATCACAGAGACCACAGACAGACAGACAGACAGGCAGCCAGGCACGTGCATGTGCATACAAACACACAACACACACACAAACATACAACATAACCGTCTCCCCCATGTTTGGCAAGTGGAGACACATGCAGATAAGTGCACCAAATACAATCACATATATGGGAAAACATTGGTAACAGCACTTTCAAGTCAGGGTCACAAGAGGGGACCATATGTTACTTGTGTCCTCCTCTGAATGTGGCTGAAATGATAATAAATGATTGTTGGCATAGTAAGAGGAGAGGGTCCTGTTGGCTCGTCAGGCATCTGAACAGTTTCTCAAACCACAAACTGTGGTATAAGCTTCATATTTCAATAAAGGAGGAAACTCTGAAGCTGAACTGCTGGTATGTTCTTCAGAGTGACTGTTCCCAAGACCCAGTCTGGCTAGCTCAGAAAACTGGAGGAGGATGCTGAGAAACAGTAAGCTTCAGTGCCACTGTGTGATTTCTTTTCCGAGAAAACAAGGCAGGTGACTGCCCTGTGAATCCCAAGCACAGTCCAAAAGACTGTTTTCCATGGGAAGGATATTTTGGATGAAAAAAATGGCCACATGTTAAGGAACAGGACATAAATATACCTGAAAAGCAATACTATCGCTCCAATGACAATGAGCAAATGCCCTTCATTGGGCACTTAAGGAACTGGATTGTTTCTCCCTGAGTACAAACCATAAATAAAAATAGGACTGTGGGTGAGACCACACAACACAAAAGAAGCTCTGGTATGCGCGGAAGCAATGGCTGGAGGATTTTCGTTTTTGATCCTTACACTTAACATTTTCAGCTCTGGGTGACAAGCTCAACTTGGACAAGCTCCCATCCTCTCATAAGTGACAACTGTAACTTCTGCACAGAACACAAAGCCAATCACCTCAAGGCCCTGGGTAGCAGCATATGGCAGAATTAAGCAGGGTTGACATCAGGAAGAAGGGCTACACAGTTACATTACACAACAGAACACACTTTATGAAAGTCATTTGGGTGATTTGGCTTACTTACTGTGGTGGTTTGAATGAGAAATGTGCCACATAGACCCAGGAATTTGCACACTTGGTCCCCAATTGTTGGTCATGTTTGGGTGGATGTCATGGAACCTTGAGGGGGTACCACCTTGTTGAAAGAATTACATCACCAGGGGATTTGAGAGCTGATAGCTTCGTCCCACTTCTAGTTCGGGCTCCCTGCACCCACCCACATGGTGGCCCACACCCATACTCCAGTTCCTAGGTATCTGATACCCTCTTCCATTCTCCATGGACACCAGGCACACATGTGCAGTACAGAAATACTGCAGCCAAAACATATAACATTAAAAACAACTGAGTAAAAAGAAGAAGAAGAAAGGAAAAATCACCTCATCCAATCCTCTGCACTCTCAAATACATCAGGGAGGGTTACCAAGAGCTTGTTAGACGGCTCAGTGGCTAACGGGGGGAGGGGGGGGCGGAAGGGCGGGGGTGCTATCACCATGCTTGGCAAACCTGAGAGCTATCGCTAGACCCACATGGTGGAAAGAAAGAATGGATTCTCACAAGCTGACCTCTGACATCAGCTTGTACGTGTCAGAGTACATGGCATGTACTGTGACATGTGTGCCCACACTCACCCGTACTCACTCACACGAAATCAGTAGATATAAGAAAACATTTAAAGAAAGCAGCACTATCAATAATGATATGATCTCATTGAAAATCTTTTAATGGGCTTTGTTCTTAATAAAACCTCTTGCCCTTAGGAACTTACTGGATTTTTAGTAAGGGGACCATATAAGCTGCTTCCCTGGGTGTGTGAGCCAGGCTGCCCATTTGATTTTTCTCCTCTGTTCTCCATCTGACCCTGAAAAGACTGCCACCGGAACCAATACTGGGTTGAAAACAATATAGAAGCATGCACCGTGTTTCCTAAGTCCTAAAAATTGTGATCAAAGTTTGATTCCTATCCCAGTGATCTTCATGGGGAAAAAAAATCCCAGCAGAGATGACAAACATTACTCAATACCAGGGGGTTCAGGGGTGTGGGTGGGGGTAGGTGGGAGTAGGTGTCGCCTGCCTGCTTTGGCAGCAGATGACTCAGGCTTTTCTAAAGTGTTGCCTAGCTCAGTCTGCAGTTATCCCACATGCTCTGATCTTAGGAAACACTTAATTCTGTCCATTTTTAAGGTCTTTGTAGGTAGGCCTGGTCACTTTTTTAAATGTTGAAACATTATGTGGTCACCACGGTACAGAATAATTGTTTGCAAGGGTTTTATAACTTTATAAATTTATAACATTTTTTGCTCTGTAATGATAATCATAATGCAATTATAATTTTGAGTGCTCCCTGTTCCATGTTGGAAGGTCAATTCCACTCTCTAAGCAATCATTCTGAGTATTTGTAACGAGTTATACAGAAATCAGAATTGTGTTCGTGAGTCCAAATGTGTGTATGCTTGATAATAAACACATACTTTTTGGTAGGAAAACTGTCAGTTTCCAAATATGTTTATCCAGGGCTGTTTTATTGTTGACCTACATGATTCTTGCAGCTTAGAGAAAATAGAGGGCAAAAATTCTGTAACATGTTATAGATATTGGTGTTAAAAGCCCAGCACATCTTTACATTTTTCTGATGTGAAAACTATTTATACTAAAATATATACACAACTCTATAAGGCTGAGCATAGGAACATATTGCTGCTAAAAGTGTATATATTTCGATTGTAGGCACGCAAAACACAACTTCCCCAGAACACGCTTAAACGGTATTTTGTGGACATCGGCTAAACACTGTATGATCGCAGCTATTTCAGATTTGGGGAAGTTTCTTTTTCAATTAAATGAGACAATCCAAACATCCCTTACATTTAGAGAGTGTAGAGCTGTTTGAGGTGTTTGCAAGAACTAGGAAACTTTGGAAGCTAATTGAAAGCTTCAGATGGCCCTGCAGCTTCTAAGCACGCGGTGTTTGTTAAGCTCCCCTGCTCTCCTCAGCAAAACCTAAGAGGATCCTGCTTTTCTCGTTTTATTCTCTCCTAACCGTCACTCATGAGCGGTTACTTTAGTGATGAAAACCATTTTGTAAATGCATGATGTGATTAAGGTGTTGGGAAGACGTGAAATATATAAAGTATATAAGCAAACCAGAGATGTCCTAAGGACTTAAAAGAATCATGCTCATTACGGTATACGTCTGTCTTAAGCCTGTATTCCAACAATATGCTTTTACTGTTATTGAAAATGTTCTTTTCCTTCAGAGTAAGAAGCAAAGCCTGCTTCCATTTATTTCAGACAGGGGAAGACAAGAGAACAGGAGGAAAAGTTTAACTCGGGCATGGTAGTGTCTCAGGCTAATCGTTTTTCACCAAGCACACTCGTATAGCTGTGAGACATCCTTAAAATGTAAAACATCTTGCTTTTTTAATAACCCCTTGTGGTATGTTTTTACTTTAGCAATAATTGTATTTTCTTTTTTGCACATTTTATTTAACAACATTGCAGTGGAGGATAATCGGTTCCATGTGTTCAGGGCACCAGCAAAATGCCTAACGGAGAAACAATTAACTTTATTGGGCTCCTGTTATTGGCAGACACAGCCTGACACCCTCCCTCGCTCATGGTGTGGAGTCACATACGAGCTGCAAAGAATGTGGTGTCCTAAGAAATCACACAGGGACCCGAATTTAGAGCCAAATTTTCGTTTAGGATCCTGAACTCGGAACAGAAGTTAAAGTCCATGGCAAGATCGGGAGATAAAATTCACTTTAAGTAGCAAAATTTGCTACGATTAGACCAGGGCAGGTAGCCAATAGATGCAAAACAAGTTGTCAGTTTCTTTCTTTTCTTCTTTCTGTTCTCCTTTCTTCCCTTTCTTTCTGTCTGTCTTTCTTTCTTCTCTCCCTTTTCCCCCCACAAAGAACATTCTGCATGGTGTGAGGCTAGCAGGAGCTCCGAGACTGTGATGCAAGCGTGGTCCTTGGAGTAGGAAGCATGGTAACAATGCTTAAATGCAGTTAAGCACAAGAAGTAATGTAGTTAGCTTTTATCAAACATTAACACTTGTACTGCAGAGTCCATAAAATTCTAATTGGCCTCTTCTGCAAAAAGCAGCCCCAAGAGGTTCTTTATGCGTCGAGCAGCTCTGACTCACGCCAGGACTGTTATGAGAACATAAACCCTTCTGGCACAGCTCAATTGACTGGAGAAGGGGGCTATGTGAGGCCACCCCGTTGGGGGGGTGCTTTAGGTACACAGTAAGACAAGTGCGTCGACAGTGACTCAGCCTCACGTTCTGAGCTGCAGGAGTCTTCAGCCTAGGGAGAGAATACCATTTACTGCCGTGTTTTGAATGAAATGTCCACCATAGTTTCAGGCATTTGAAGATTTGGTCCTCCCTTTGGTGGTGCTGTCTGGGGAGGCTCAGGAGGTGTGGCCTTGTTGGGGGAAAGCTGTCACTTGGAGGTAGGTTTGGAGAGTGTAAAGACTCAACATTGTTTCTAGTTTGGTCTCTCCTCTTAACGCTTGTGATTCAACATCTGAGGGCTCAGCTTTCTGTTCCAGCTACCACACTTGCACGCTGGGAACGCAGACAGATGGAAGGCCCGAGAGAATGTCTATTTTTCACTCAGGCACAGCCATGCCCAGCCCTCCAGTGCCTCAGCCACAGTGTAGGGGCAAAGCCTTATCAGGACGAGGCTCAATGGAATGGCAAAGCTTTCTTCAAGAATCCAAAGGTGAGGGAGTTACCGCTGTGTGCAAAGCCAAACAACAGCAGCTTTCTCCACCCAGATGTTTGCAGTTTGAGATTGTTTGTCTCCTAACAAGACTAGCTGGTGGGAGTAGCCCCGTGGCCTTTTTCAGAGTGAGCACGCCCCCCACTGAACCCCATATTTTCTACAGATGTTCTATCCTTTTTTTCACTCCCTTGTTGTTACTAGTCAGGGTTCTATGACTTGAAACGTTCTGGAACCATAGCCCAATAAACCCTTTTATCTATAAGTTGCCTTGGTCTGGGCACTTTGTCATAGCAATAGAAAGGAAAACGATACACGTGATATCAAGTAATATCCTAACTAAATCAGAGAAACGGATTTGTTTCTCAATGAAGAATGTAATACACTCTTTTTGTATATATGTAGAATTTTATTTATTTTTTAACATATACATTTATTTTATTACACATGAATAAAACAAACAACATACAGCAGTAAGAGACATGAGACAAACATGAGTTATATAAATACACTCTTGTACTTATAGTTTCACTCAGATCACATGTGCTCTCTCTCTCCCTCCCTCTCTCTCTCTCTCTCTCTCTCTCTCTCTCTCTCACACACACACACACACACACACATGCATATGTTCATGCATGTAAGCTCGTTTCTGTGAGCGTTGGTATAGCTGTGCCATGCTGTAAGTGTAGAGGTCAGAGAAAAATGTACCGAATGATTTTCATCTTCTTTATCATATATTCTTATAATAAACTATTCAATTTTGGAGACAGGGTGGCCATTTGCCTACTGTTTTAGACCTTACACAACAGACATGTTTTCCCCAGGGTCGTAACAAAGAAAAATTTGTTGATGGTGGAATATAAAACGTACAAGCCGAGTCCAGGTGAAAGAACATTTGGAGAAAGCCCCAATGGCCTCAACGTTTCTTTCTTTGGCGATTATTTCACATGTAGGAACAGCACAAAACATGGGATGGCATCGGGGTATTTGCACAGATCAATGTATATTGCCATGTGAAGGAAAAACAATAAGCTTCTTTATTCTTTTGATCTAGAGTTTTCCTGCTGACAAGAACAATCAACAGGCTAACCATTTACATAATATATTTAAATTTTTTTATATCAAACCCATTTATTTCTATAGTTTTTAGGCATAAAAACCAATGGTTGAATTCCAAGAGATTCAAGATAATCTTGATGGTTTTTCCTTTATATTCAAAACCAATAACCAGAGATGTAGCGATTATATCAATGCTGTGTAATTAATTACAGACTCATCTTAAGAACAGAGTTGTTTAAATGCTCAATAGCATAATTTAAATTTTTGATTGACTACTTGAGGTGCGTTACCATTTCTGAAGTTACTACCATGTTGAACCTTGATAGCCTTGGATGTGAGCCAACAGCTCCTGTTGTCAGGACTAAAACTGATGGTCTTCGTCTATGTTATCAGAATGATGGACAGGTGAGATCCATTTTAGCTTGCCCCATGGCTTCACCTCAGAGGACTGGCATCTACTTAGGACAATTATTTGAGTGGGCCATGCTAGACTCAGCTGTGTGGCATGATCACACACACAAACACACACACACACACACAAACACACACACACACTCACACCCAGATTTTTCTTTTCATTTTTACTATACCAGTAGTTTGTGGTATTCTCAAATGGGTTGTCAAGCTGGTTTACAAAGGAAGTATGATATTCGGATGTCCTTTCAACAGTCAGTCTGCTGAACAAATCCTGGGCAGGTAGCTTTATGCTACCACGCCTTAGCAGTGAAGGCCAGGCTGCCTCAGGCCTGAATATGGTGGACTATATAGTACACGTAGGCATCAGGCAGTGGGGCTGGGTCACTCCTTTTGAGTGCAAACTTCTTTGTGCCTCTGGATTTTCTCATTAGCCAGATGACTTTCTCCAAGCTCTACTAGGAAGGAGTTCCTTCCACCCTCGCCTTCGCTGCCTCGTGTGCTGCATGAACGAATAGCATCGCCTGTGTCTGTCTATTCTTGTTCTCTTTGTTTAGACTTCACAAACATTTCTCTAAGAACTCCCTTTCATACACAACTCCATCTTGCATCCCCCACCCCCAGGTGACTTCTACTGTTATTCTTCTACGCAAGTAATTTGTCTCCTTCAGCTACAACGCAAATTAAATAAGAGAGGGCATGGAGCTGTGCATGGAGCTCAGTGGCAAAGCAATTATTGAACATGTACAAGGCCAAAGATTCAAGCTCCTGTACTGCATTAAAAAAAAAAGGAACAATAAAATAAAAAAGGATACTATCTTCATTCTTAAACAAATTATCACCCGAAAAGATGGGAGGGAGGTGCCTCAGATAATTTCAGGTGAATACAGATCAGCTATGGCTTATATGGCTTATGGAGAAAAATTTTTAGAAACAAAAAGGCACTCACATATTAGTATGTGCAAGTATATTTATTTCTAAGAAACATACATATGAATATAACACACACACACACACACACACACACACACACACACACACACACGAGACTGCCCATCAACCTCAGCTATGTTAATCACCAACCAAGCAGTTGTGTCAGTATGCTTAGGAACCATCGTAAGTGTTTTGGTCTGGTTCTAGCTTGTAGCTTAATCCTCCCTTTCTTTGGCCTCTAATACAATTTCTTTTCTGAACATGGACTTCATCAAGCCTAACCCCTCTCTCTCTCAGGATACTTCACACTATATCTGGAAAAACAATCTCACCCTGGCTCTCATAATTCTTTAAACAGATGAAATATGTGCTAACCCTGTCTCAAAATGAAGTGCCTGAACTAATTAATCTAAAAATATTCCTGAATTCTCTTGGTCTTCCCTTCTAGCCACCGGAAAGGCATTTGGGCTTTTGGTTGACTCAGGAGAACAAAACGCACTTTAATACTCACGTTGATATGAAAAGGGAAATTGATCTCTGATTATATTTAGCGCTTCATTGATTTGACTCCCCTGTTGAGAAACGCTGTTTGGACTAAACAAAAGACATCACTTTTATGGACTGCCTATAACTCTATGTCTTTGTTGGATTATGGAAACGTTTGCCAGTACAGAACGCTGAGATTCAGCGTGTTTAGTGAGGCTTGCCCAGCTCCAGCCAGGCCACTAAATCATATCTGACAGGCTTTTGTTAAAGAACCCTCCCAACTCTCACTGTGTCTCCCTGGGCTAGCCCCAGCATCTCACCCCAACACCACGAAAACAGCTTTTGGAGGCCCTGTTTGTATTTACACTTGTTGCTTTATAGGGACCCTGCCAGCCCGACTGATAGAATCCTAAGCAGCTTGGCCATGGAGTTTAATCTCTGCAAAGAATTTAGAGACGGTTGCTTTGAAGTTTCTGCTGTGACTGCTTCATCCATTTTTTGAAGAGTCTAGGGCAGGGAGGGAAACAGAATGCAGGCTCCCTTGCTTTCCAAAGGTAGACCTAAAAGGACACAGAAATGCAGTATGCGTCTGTAGTAGGAACCAATTTTCCCATGGCTACATGCATAAATTTCAATAGCTAGAGACCTTCAGTGACTCACGGTAAAGTACCAGCAATTGTTTTAAATGCACAATGAAGTGAAAACCTGTCTCCTTGAGTAATGAGATTTTTGACAATTCCAGAAATAGTATCTTACATCTAACAATATGTATATGGAAGGTGAGTAGCTAATACTCATTTCGTGTTCTTCTCTTAGCTGCAGTCCTCATCCTGCTGTGTGTGTGTGTGTGTGTGTGTGTGTGTGCGCGCGCGCGCGCGCGCGCGCGCGCATTAGCGCACGTGCACACAAGTGCACGCGCACATGCATCTGGAGTGATAGGCTAAAGTTAAGTTTCTTATTCTATCATTTTCTACCTTGTTGTTACTATTGTTGTTGAGCAAGTTCCCTCACCGAGAGTGAAACACACCAACTGGCTACACTCCCTGGCCACTGAGTCCCAAGATTCCCCTCTCTTGGTCTCCCTGGCGCAGGAGTTTCAGTCACACAGTCATCCTGGCATTAGCGTAGGTGCCAGTGATCTGAGCTCGGGTATTTCTCTCAAGCAACAAGTGCTTTACCTCTGAGCCTCCTCGCCAGCTCCACCACCCCTCACTCTTGACAGCTGTTTGCAAAGGAAAACAGCTGCCTGTGTCTGCCCTGTTGCCTTTTCATGTTGTGCGTGAGTCATACTGTCTAGGAACAGCCATCTTTGTGTGTTAAAACCTACCCCAATAGCCTGCACGATAAATAGGAGCTTGAGTCTCAATACTTCCATAGTGGTACCTCACAAAACCTAACTAAATGCACAGGAGTGCCAGATTTTATGCACACATACAACTTCCAAATAGTTTAACTTGGTTTTCCTCTTAAAAGAACCATTTAAGAGGGAAAAAAATAATTGAGGAGTGGAAACTGTAAACCCTATGATCTTAGACCAATGTGGCAAAGATATTTTAGACAGTTTGTCCAAAGCAGTTTGTTCTTGTTGAGGAAAAAAAAAAATTCATGTTTTAGAAGTTAGAAGGTAATGCTGTGAGGCGATTCTTGAGTCCAGAGGGAAGCTGTGAAAAAGGTTGTCTATAACCATGGCTTAGCATCCAGACTACAGCACAGAGTGGTGTAGTTTATGTCCCCTTAGGTGCTTACTTGACAAACGCTGCAGCTGTTCCAGCTATAAGATGTGTCTAGAATATCACGATGATTCCGGTTGTCCAGACAAGAACTGATGCAGGGCTCTCCGTCTTCCATTTGAGGACTCCTAAGCAGAAAGGTACTAACGAGTTCTCCCCATGGGGGGAAGGTGAAGTAAATCCTTGAGAAAATTACCTTCATAATTCAGGCAGAGAAATGCAATTATTAACTAAAGAAGCGAGTCTTTTAGGTGTGTTTCTGTTTTTTCATAAATTATCCAGTCTTGCTGTCTCTACCAATTGAGTCACCGTGTTTACTTTCTTTTTCACTTCTCATGGTAATTGCCTATCAAGGGCCAAATTAGGACCATTTCTATGCAATCAAAATCACCAACAAAAATCAGGTCCAAATGCTCTCGTTTGGTGTCTAATGGAAAATGTACAATCCTGATTTTTTTTTCTTTGCCCTTCTCAACTGTGGCATTAAAGAAAGCCCTGAACTTACAATGGAGCTTCACAAGGCTGGAGAATCATAGGCCACCTCCCCAGGTTATGATGTCCTTCCTAGTCAAAACACCACGTCACCTGCCTTGTGCGTCTCTCAGCCGTTGTGTTTATGTCAACCCCCTTTGGATTTCCCAGTAATAAATCACTCTATATTTTTTATTCTTAAACTACATCCATTCTCTTTCTAGTTCTTTGCAATTTTACTAACAGAAGGGGAATACAAGTCTTTAAATTGATGCTTATTGTGTTATTTTATTTAAAGGAACCTGTAGACAAAATGCTTCCTCCTATTGGTATTTGTAAACACAACTTGATTAAACTGAAGTTATACCACTCATTGTGGCTGCTCTCAAGTTACAAGAAGAACTCGGTAGTTTCAACTGAAACCATATGCTCTACACACCACGAGTGTACACTGTCTTACCCGACATAGAACATGCTGGTCAATTCTTGCCTTAAGGAGACAACATGTGAACAGGGATACCTCACAGGAATTGTGTGGAGATCTGCAATTTGCAAGTCTAGTTAAAGCTATTGGTGCCTGAGGTGAGAAGATGTGGCATTACATGCACACGTGTGTGTGTGTGTGTGTGTGTGTGTGTGTGTGTGTGTGTGTGTACGCACATTTGCTTGACAATGTGAACACCGAGTGAAATTTGGTTATATGCAACCACTTAAAATACCTGACACCCAGCCAGAGTAAGTCCATGGCGATTCGGAAAGCAGAGCCTGCCTCACAAGGGAGACCGATTGCAGCTGTCATCTGCTGTCAGTTGGGTTTAATTATTAAAATAAAGACAATTGATTCTGAGCAGACGGAACATGGGAGACTTGCGGATCACTGTTACCAAATAACTCTGCCCTGAAAACGACTAACCATACAAGATTCTGATTGTCTGCCTGTCACTGCACAAACCTGTCAAGCCCTCCTGAAACAGGAGTGCAAAATATTAGGGCATTTGCCTTGGGCCTTTGAGTTGGAAAATTGGGAGGGAAAAAAAAAGTGCACCTTGCATTAGGTATGGTGGAAATGTGTCGTATATCTAGCCCAGAAAGACATACTTTTTTTCTTTAAGAGACAAAAAGGAAGTGTTTTTCTAGAGGCAGAATGTTGCAGAGCTGGGTCTGTGTTAAAGAAAATGGTCCTTGGCTTTCCGGGCTCAGCACAGATGCTCATCTGCATCCCATCTGATCTGAACATTGGCTTTCTTGGCACATGCTATTGTGTCTCAACTGTGTATTCATCTTCTGGGCCAAACTCCAGAGACACAGATGTGGAGAGACAGAGAGGAAAAGAAAAGCGGTTGGGGGAGGGAAAGTGGAGGGTGGGAGGGGAGGAAGGGAGGGAGGGAGGGAGGGAGGGAGAGAGAGAGAGAGAGAGAGAGAGAGAGAGAGAGAGAGAGAGAGAGAGAGAGAATATAAATACAGAAACCTGAGCTCCAATTTATCAACAGACCCTCTTCCGGGCACTGTTGACTTCCCTCTACTCCCACCTGTGCTGAGTAGCTTGATGGATTTGGCGAGACATCTCAAATCTGTGACAGGGTTTTGTTTGGATTTCAGGATTTATACCTCATGGGAATAAGCTTGTAAGAATAGAACATAAGATAAAATGCTTTCTGTAGTTATTGCCTTGTGTAGATGCTGGGATCTTAATTCCACTCCCTTTGATATAGCTTTTGAAACTCGATTCAATGGAAATCTTGCTATATTATGGGCCCAACTCATGGTGGATAGTGCCACCTCTGGCCTGGTGGTCCTGGGAGCTTTAAGGCAAGATGAATAAGCCATGAAGGACAAGCCAGTAAGCAGCACCCCTCCATGGCTTAGGGACCCAGCCCTGTTTGACTTGCTTCCCTGACTCGTGATAATAAGCAATCACGTAGACGTGTAAAAGCAATAAGCCTTTTCCTGCCCAAGTTGTTTACTATCTCGGTGTCTCATCATAGTGATAGGACTTCTAAGTAAGGCAGAAGTCCTGGGTGATGTGCAAATGAGCTTGCTTGCTGTGCCATAATAACACTTTACAAAGCAGCCTGCGTAGACAATTCAGGGAAGGTCTTCACGCAGCCGGTGGAAGGTAGTGAGGCCATAGAGGTTAATCAGCTCACAGAAGGTGGAAGGGGGAAATGACTGTCACAAGTTGTCCTCTCACCCTCACAGGTGCTCCATATCTCACACACACACACACACACACACACACACACACACACACACACACACACTCCACTCCACCAGCCGGACAACTAAGTCACTGCAATAGTTTGTAAAGTTACTAACATACAGCCTAAAGGAAGTGGGTCAAAATTGCCAGCAAATTAACACACACACACACACACACACACACACACACACACACACACACACACACACACACACATATATATTTTAAAAAGTGACCCAGACTGAAATAAAAGGAGAGGTTTAATTAAAATATGCCCATTTAAAAAAATACCTACAGAGTTCCTAAATGTTTGTTGTCTGCCATTTAAAACATTTTTCGTGCAGTTTTATCCGCTTTAGATTGCAATCTTTCAGCCTCCACTACTGCACTCAGTTTTGCAATGAAAACATAAATTGAAAGAAAGACATTTGGGATCCATTAATAAGCTCTATCTGCCCACTGAAGCCTTGGTGCCTCCAGCTGTCATGTTGTTTTTCTAATAACTTCCTGTGCATATTCTTTCTTTGCAAATCTCAGTGCTCATTAAAACCAAGCCATCACTGAGAAGTCCTGAATTGAAAGAGAAGTCTGACATTTGCCTTAAAAAGGATGCATCTGATATCGCTTTAAGAAGTGCGGAAGAGAACTTGTCTGGGCACACGTGTGGATTATCATCACTTTCTGGATGCTTGCAGCCTCTGGTTGAGAGCCCAGAAGATACAGGATAGAGGGGTAGATAATAGCAATCACGAGAAACTTTCCTTAAAAAAAAAATAAACGAGTGCTAAATGTTTAGAGAAAAGGTAAGCTAAAAATAAGCAAAAATGCCAACTTTGTGAATGAAAATCTCCAGAAATAAGCTTAACCCTCCCCTGATCCTTCTGCAAGGCTGATGGATGAGTTGATTAAAACTTCAGGGGTGGCAGAGGATTGAATGACACAGGTCCAGAGCCTAATTCCAATTCATGCTGGGCTAGCTGTAGCCCTCTGAATAGCCATGCTTTGCTGACCTCTATGTCTTTAAAAATGTACTAACAAAGTGTGGTGGCACGTGCCTGTAATCCTAGCACTCAGAGAGGCAGAGGCAGGGGGATCTCTGTGAGTTCAAGGCCAACCAGGTCTACAAAGGGAGTACACGACAGTCAAGGAGAAATCCTGTGTCAAAACACACACAACACACAGAGAAAAGTACTAATAACCCTCTACTTTTCACCACTCTGAAAGCTAAGAATATCATATCATAGCTGAGATCTGTAGGAAAAGATTGCTTTGCTTTGCTTTAACCTGCCTGTCTACGATTCCACCAATATATTTGAAAAGTGTCTTGACTTATGAAGTTCTGTGTTGTGTTATTGTAAAACCAATAATAAGCATACAAATAAAACTTCATGAAAAAAAAAATACTTTCACATTGGAAGAGGTACCTGGGCCATGATAACTCATATTGGCTTTGGAGTGACAGTTTTGTTTTTATGTCAACAACTTACATATAACAGAAGCCTAGTGAATATCAAAATTAATAGGAGTCATGCAAATTAATCAATGATTATATTAGTCCACCAAAGCCTCAACTGAGAATTATGCCCATTGTGAAACAATGTAAAAGAAAGGGTCACCTTAAAATATATATCTGTAAGAGTGGGTATGGGAGTTTCCTGGGTGTCATAGCTAGAATGAACTATTTAAATTTTACAACTTTAGAACTGAAAAATGTACCATTTGTTTATGATTTTTCCCACCGAAGCTTTGGTTTTTTTTTTTTTTTACAGGAGGTATAATTTATTTAATGATGGTCCCACATTTATAGACTTTCTGAATATATATTGCAATAGCTCACAGTGGAATCTCATATTGTAGATTTCAGTTATTTTTGTTTAAGAGACACATATAGAAGTTTTTAATCTTAAGAAGCTAATAAAACCTATAAATGCTTATTAATTAACTTATTTTTATGAAGATAGTGGAAGGCAACACTCGATATTGTCTCTCAAGTGCCATCTTATCTTAGTTTGGTTTCTTGTTAGCTTTTCTGACCTGGCCTGAGATCATCACAAATCTATGGGTACAAAGACAAATATTAAAAAGGCACTTTGACAACCTGATTATCTAGTGGAACGCCACCAGCTGAGCACCTCCTAAGCCTGTGATTTCACCCATCACGGGGTGTTTTCCGGGTTTATGAAATTCCTTCTGTAGAGCACACCTCAAATGCATTCAGCATGCGATTGGTTATCCCCATAACCACTAAAGCCACTATTACACCAGTAGACACAATTTGCCTAGTAGTAGCATAAAGCATCCAATCACAGCGTTGACATCTTTTCTTGCCCAGTACCTAACATAGCACTTTCTGGCAGTGTGAAATCTACCCAAAAGGGATAAAGTTTCCTGATCTCTTTTCATGTGTTAAATTATATCAGCAATACTAGTGAATCTTATTGCCCGATTTGCTTTTTTTTTTTTTTTCTGAATTCACCCTTTAAACCAAAATTATATTGGAAGGCAGATATTGGCCTTCATTCTGAATTTATTATAACACACAAGAGAATATGTTCATCTTCTGTACAGATGCATGGACACAACATATGCCAAATGGACAAGCTGTATGGTTGCAAACATGATGCACATTTTTTGTCTGTGCCCATCATGGTCTTGGTTTTTCTTTTATGACCAGCCATACGTACATAATGTATGTTTATAAAATATGTACAGAGACAGAAAGTTGTTGGAACATGTATTTTATTAAGAGATGCATACCATATTGTGAACCTTGTGTATAACAGTATAGGTGGATGAGTAAGAAAAGGCAAGTGGTGTGTTTTGATCTGTTTGGAAAAACAAAGTACAAAGGTGCGCTGAGTAAGGATGCTCTATCCAGCTTAAGGACAGAAGGGATGCTGGCGGGGGGGGGGGGGGGGGTGTTGCAGCAGATAGAAATCATTAAAGAAAGCTAAAACTGGTAAAAGGAAAAAAAAACAAAACCAGAGAACAGTGACTGTAGGATTCCCAGTCCCACTTTGCACATCTACAACCCAGCCCCCCTACTTGTACCTAAGACCTGGAGACCATCGCGGAAGAGGAGGTAGAAGCATTGTAAGAGCCAGAAGAGCGGAGAGTCGGCCGAAATATTGGATTTGCTACATATGAGAGGAAAGATGTACTCATGGACTCTCTATAATGTGGTTGCCTGAAGAAGACCTGCACAGCAACAACACCAGTTGACACGCAAGTCTAAATAGACAAAAATCTCACATGGACTCAGTGATGGACCTGCCTCAGTCAAACATAATTGTTGATGGCCCCTGAGGAAGAACACTAGAGACTGTTTTGGCTTTCACACACACAATCACATAGACAATGTGTACACACATAAATACACACAGCTAGAAAGAGACAGAGACAACGACAGAAAGAGAGAGAGAGAGACAGACAGACAGACAGACAGACGAGACAGACAGAGACAGAGTAACACAGAGAGAAACAGAGAATGAACAGTGCGTAGTAAGATGTAAAAGCAAAGAGAAATGAGACACTTCAGAAAGAAACCGGTTGGATGGTACTTAGGACATGAGTGAACCAAATGACCACGGAGTCCACAGCATTGGTAGCTTTGTTGGTTTATGCGGCAACCAACACAACAGACCTATAACAAACACAAAGCACATCAGCGTATTCATTAAAACCACCACCACCACCACCACTGCCTTGTGGAATATAAAGTTAGTTTTTACTTCGTTAACATTTTAGAGAGTTTATGTGTCACTGCTATTGTAGAGTGCCTATGTATGTAAAACAGAAATAGCAACCTGGTAAAAATAAAATACAATCCAGATTAAAGAACATATGCAAAGACATGCGGCTGACGACAGATAGGCTGCTGAACTAAAGAGTTTAAAGACAGCAACAACAACAAAATGGAGACAAACCGAAAGGGAAGGGTGAGCACCTGCTTCAAACACACCGCACATAGTAGAGATCAGGTGGAGCCAATCTGATGAGAAGCTAGGTACGGAAAGAGCTGGGTGCCCTCTGTTATTTTATATTGGAGTGTGAATTTCCTTTTTTATTGTATCACTTAGTGACACCATCTTTCTTAATCAGAGGTCAACTCTTGACTGCTGGTGCTGACTCGTCAATGGAGAGTCTACTAGCAATGCTACAGTGTCTGATATGGACCTAACCACTGTGACCTCTCATTTCTGCCTCTTCAGGTATTTCCCTCCTCACATTCCGCCTCCTCTTGTTTCTTCCCCACAATTCATAGCCAAGATGGTGTAAGAGCCCCAAAGGCGAGTCGTATGCATATGCATAACTTACTGGCTTTATTTTCTGTTGTTAATCTGTCACTTGTGAGTTTAAATCATAGCTCCATAGCTACTGTGTATTGGAGGACAGATTTACTCCTTTTTATAAAGGCAAAGCTAAAATGAACCAGTTGAGAGATTACTAAAAAGAGTATTACTCCCCAGATAAGAAACACATTATGAGTTCAAACATCAAATAAAAGGCCTGTCCTACAGCTAAGATTCTATATTCTCTAGCTAAAAATGAGGTTCATCCCTGCTCTCTTTCAGCTTCTTGTTTGTTCCCTACAAATAAGCTTGCTCTATACTTATCAAAACATGGAAGGAAAAACCTTTTTACAAGCTCTTGCCCATGAAGTCACCTTATAACGATGTGTTTGTTCGTTACCAAGTATTTTTTTTTATTTCCTACAATTGTTGCTTAATATTATTATTTTTAAAATTACATCATATTGCACATAGCGTCAATGTTAGTAAAGCAACAGGTTTATAGAAATGTTTGGCCAGTCTTCCTTAACACGTTCTTGTAGTCTAGTAAAAGAGAATTTTCTAGATATTTAGTTGTGTGTATATTTGTTTGTGCATAAGTATGCTCACATTGTGTGGGTAAGAAGGGAGGCTAGAAGATGTCACTAAGCTCCCTGGAACTGTGGTTAAGAACTGCTGTGAGCCACCCAATATGGGGATTGGTAACTGAACTCAGATGCTCTGCTGTACCTCCAAGTATCCGCAAACATAAACCACCTCTGCAGCCCCCTCAAGAATGAACATGCCAACTGCACTCTGATTCCAAAATGGTTATTTCTAAGTTATGTCCACAAACGAAGACTTCATATGATCTTCAGTATTGAAAATTCAAGAAATAGACCTAATTATGTAAGTCCATAAAATGGGTAAATCAGTGCCTAGCAAAACCAACTTCAGTTATGGTTAAGATGGTTGCTGGCAGGTGAAACAACGGTTTTTGAGATTCATGGAACTTTCTCTTTTATATTGATTACATAGAGACTCCTTTACTGATAACATACCACGATAAAAATACCATGATAAAATAAAATACCCTTATATATTTGGTTGTAAGCCTGACCTTTAACACCTGAGCCATCTCTGCAGCCCATGGCTCTAGGTCTAGATAGATGTGTTAAGTTGATAGAGACATGATATGGTAGATACTGATTTACACTCAGAATTTTAGACTTTTCAAGATAGGAAAGATATTTTCTCCAAGGTTGCCAAATACAAATAGCCAAAACACTGTGAATGTAACAATTACATAATTCCTGATTATTTCATGTTCTTTCTTGCTATACGTAGTTAATTGTATGTGTGTATATGTATGTGTAATAATATAAATGTAAAATAAAATAAAATACTCTGACCAGATAACTTGGAGAAAGAAGGATTTGTTTCAGCTTACAACACTCTGGTCACTCTCTCATCACTGAGAGAGATCACATAAGGAGCCTGGGAGCAGGAAGTGAAACAGAAGCCATGGAGGAATTCTAGTTACTGATTTGATCCATGTAGTGTACTCAGCTTTCTCATACAGCGCCTTCCCAGAGATGGCACTGTCCACAGTGGGCTGCACCCTTCCTCTTCAAGCATCAAGCAAGAACATCTCCCATGAGCTTGTTTAGAGGCCAGTCTCAGGGAGGCATTTTCTCAGCTGAGGTTCCATCTTCTCACATAACTCTACCTCATATTAAGTTGACAAAATTATCAATCAGAGCAGATGCCCACTGCTTTATCATGTCACGCTCTTTTATAATGAATATCTACAAGTGAGTAAAGGGAAGCCACCAATGATTCGTTATCCATTTATGATTTATATATGTGGTACACATGTATGTGTGTATGCATGTATATGCGTGTATGTATGTGTGTGGGGGTATGTAGATGTGTACTTAATGCATGCATGTCTGCATGTGCATATACATATGTATACATGTATTCTACTGTTTGTATGTGTGCATGTGTTTTTTTTTAATCAATTAAGAACAGATTGTGGAGTAGTCTCTGACAATCATGTTTGAAAATTAGCCCTAAACCGTTGGATGAAAACCTCAGTTTTCATAAAAAGGAAAAGGTTTGTGTGTCATAGATTAATATTCCTAAACTTTAAGGTACATGAAGGCAATACCAGATGTTTCTGTGAATTAATTTGAGCTCTAATTTTGTAGACACCATCCTACTAAATAGATTATTATGATTATGTCAAGATTATTATATCTATGGATTTTTTCTTGCCAGGTCTATGAATTCCATATACAATACCCTCTTAGCATCAAAAACAGCACTAGAAATTATGTCTATGTAATATTTATTGTCCACTTATCAAGTGGGCCAGAAATGGAGCTAAGCATATCTAATATATTCTTTTCAATTCTCTATGATAAAAATAGTCACACATTACTATTTTCACAGTTATAATGAAAACAAGCCAATATAAGCTAAATAACTTTACATTTAAATTGAGTAAGTTATCAGACTCACTGATAACCAACATCTAGGTCAAGGGAATTATGTATCCATAACACTTACCCCTCATATAGTGGGAAGTTTGTCATAATAACCATATGGACACAGCCTTTACAAGGATCAGGGTGGAAGTGGCTGTCCAGAGAGCTCAGCTGCGTATCATCGAGTGGGAATACTGAAAGCTTTGTTCAGAAACCCTGTGTTAGGAAAGTCATGAATCCTGATGCTCAGGAGTGAAAAGGGCTGTCAATTCAATGTGAAGCAGGCCAATTGCATACAGTACTATGAAGTGAAGTGGTACCCACATGTGTGCATGCGTGTGTGTGTGTGTGTGTGTGTGTGTGTGTCTGTGTGTGTGTAGTGTTAGGGGGCAACAGACTTTTCCTTCCTTCCTTCCTTCCTTCCTTCCTTCCTTCCTTCCTCCCTCTGTTCCTTCCTTCCTTTCTTCTTTCTTTCCTCCGACAAGAGCCGATGCCAAGCCTATTTACAAAGTTCAACATTAAGGTCATGAGAATCCTGCTGTATATAATTGACAGTTTTATGTTCCCGAGGCCAACAAAGCTTTTATCCTCATCTGGGCCTTTCTTTATTGCCACAGACCTTAACATCTCTTTGTAATTGGACCCAACTACCGTTAAGAATCATAACGAGATGCATGCACGCATGTAGCTATGATTTAGCCATCACTTGAGTTCCATTCTAAACACGGAGATGATGATGATATTTTGGTGAGATTTTTTTCTGCCCTAGTGTCTGGCTGGGATTATCTCCATCTTAGCTCGCTCATCTCTGGAAACAGATAGAGACCCGCTTTGGAAGCACTTAGTTCTCCTGTGGATTTCTCCCCCATGAGACAAGGAGAGGAATGAGTGACGGACAACACAATCATCTTAAACAGAACTCTTGTCATTTCTGAGCTTTGGTGCCAGAACACATATCAGAGAGTTCACAATTGGAACTGATAATCTTCAAAAGAATAAATGAACTAATCAATTTCTATGGAATGGATCCTTGGCAAAGGATAATGATATAAGAAAATCATTTCTAAGAGTAGGTCAAAAGCAGACCTGGTAGCAATTTCTGGCTCTGGTATTTTGTACTTTTAGACAATTAATGATTCAGGGCACCTACTAGCTTTCAGTAGTATAAATAAACAAATAGAGAGAAAAGAAAACATGTATGAACCAGTTGGATTTGCTTTTAGGTTGTTCATTTGAAATGTACTTAAAATGTTCCCCCCTCCCATTAAAATAAAATAAATGTTGGTGAATGTCTTCAGGTACTGAACACAAAATCTTGTTATCTAAGAGTGGATCTGAATTCTGGTTAAAAGTAATAAACTCTAGCTGTGGAAACTGGCTGCATGGGACTGTGAGGACCCATTTAAAAAGGAAGAGAGAACGTGGATGGGATTTAAGGACGCACTGCTGAAGTTTCCACAGATGAAGGAAAGTGAGCCTTGCTGCTTGAATTTCTCTTAAGTACAAATCTTTTGTTTGTTTGTTTGTTGTTTTGGTTTGGGGGGGTTGTTTGTTTTTGTACTATGAAGTTTAAAACGAAAGAAAATTTTAGGAATAGAAACCCAAAACCAACATAGTATAAGGGAAGAGACTGGTTATGAACAAAATACACAATGTCATTTTATCTTGCCAAGAGATTTAGACTTTGCATGTGTGGGTTTTGTCACACTTATTTTGGGATTTTAACCCACGGTGCTTTTCTTGAAATACATGGCTTTGGTTGTACTTGCTAAGTGGCTGGGTAGGTGTCCACCTCAGTCGTCCAATGGCAGTACCTTCCAAAACAGCCTTTCTTCGGTGAGTAAATTCTTGGAGATTGGGGATGTATCTCATTGCAGGAACCATTCCTAACCTTGTATGAAGCCCCCAAGTTTGACCCCAGAAAGAAGAAGAAGAAGAAACAAAAATGGTTCTAATCCACATTCATAGCAGAAGGATGCACACCTTTTACAACTCAAGTTAGGAAATGAAATTCAGTAACAAAAGCTGAGGCTGGAGAGATTGGCAATTGGTTAAGAACACTTGCTGCTCAAACAGAGGGCCTGGTCTTCAGTTCCCAGCACACACCAGGTGGCTCACAACAGCCTGCAACTTCAGCTCTAGGAAATCTGATGTTCTCCTCTGGCTTCTAAATACATCTGCATATATGTGGTCTCTAACACCCATGCACACACGCACACACACATACACACTGTAAATAAATACATCTTTAAAAAGTAACAAAAAAAAACTATTGTGAAATTCTTCAGAGCCTTTGCATAAATACTTCCATCTGCAGAAGAGGGGCTGCTGGGAAATAGAGTTAGATTCTGTGAATGGATCCTTAAAAAAAAAAAAAAAAGACAACAGCTCTGTTTTTTCCTTTGGGCTATTTCCTAACACAAAATAGGTCAGGTGCTTCTATGTCTTTTTTCTTATCTCTCTTCTGTCACACATAACAAAAGTAAATAAATAAATAAATAAATAAATAAATAAATAAATAGGACAGAAAGGCTCTTTCTCACTGCCCTGTGCAGCATGAAGCATTTCATCTGGGTTTTATGAGGTAATAAATTATTGTTCCTGTCCTAGCAAGTTGCTTTTTTTGAAAGGCTAACATCCGATCCTTGGGGGCACCAGCTTTTATTATACATTTCACATTGGACCAGAGGTCAAATTAATTGACCTTATCTATGTGAAAAACCAGCTGGCTGCATAGCGAAATAAAATCTTTTACAGAGAATTCAGGGACATATAAACAACAGGAAACCTCAATCCCTTGGCGCCTGGAACTTCCAATTAGAAGCAGAAAATGTGTACTATTTACATTTTTGAACAGCCAGTTGAGAATCAATAATAATTATTTTTCTCCAAGGCACAGTAGTATCCAGATGCTATACACCTCTTCCTACATATTTCTTTCTGTTTTATATATTTATTTGTCTCTGTATATTGTCCATGTGTAGTTGAATGCACTCATGTGGGAGGTGGGAGTCTAGAAAAGGACATGAAGAGTGCAAGCCTGTTACTCTCCACTTTGCTTCCTTGAAATTAATGGACTTAAAGCCCGGAGCTTCTCAGCTACCGTGGCTGGCCAGCAAACCCTAGATTTCTTCCTCTGTCCATTCCTCCCCCTAGTACTGGGGTTACAGGCACCTCAAAGGCACATCTGGCTTTTTCACATGGCTGCTTGTGATCCTAACCCCCCAAGCCTTCGCATTTATGAAGCAGAAGGCCCTGCCTGTTGATCCATTTCCCTAGCCCTCCACATATCTCTTATACTGGCCCACATTACATATTTGAGAAGGGATCACATCTTTCTCATATTCTCACTTATTGTAAATTTTAGTGAGAGATAGAGGAACTTTTTTGGGGGCCTACTTGAGGAGGAGTGTAACCAGGTTCTTTAAGGGAATGATTAAACCATCTATCTTCCTCAGTCAGGCATTTTTTATCTGAATGCCATTCAAGTTCAAGATGCCATCCCTTGCCTCCCAGATTCGCTATTGTTGAATCTTCATAAGATAGGGGCATTCGGCTGCCCCCTAGCATAAGGAAGACGTCTCTCTCTCTCTCTCTCTCTCTCTCTCTCTCTCTCTCTCTCTCTCTCTCTCTCTCTCTCTCTCTCACTCACTAAACCACTGGCTTTTCCACTTCCTCATCATCTGGTAAACAAGGTAATAATTCTGTCATCTCAGAGCTGATTGTAGAAAACTAATTCATCATTGTAAATAAACATCTTGTTATCTAAATTCAGGCCATAAGTAAGAAAAATCTTAGCCTTGCATATTACACTCAAATCAATGATTCGCATTTTCATTCAAAATGAGAAATGTAATTTGTCTGCATCTGCTCTGGAGGTAAGTGAATGGGACCTAAGTGTAAGCCTTCAATTTCCTATTTAGCTGTTTCACATTTTATCAATATGTGAAAGGCTTTCAAACACTATCTGATGAAAGTGATTTTGAACGACAAAGACAGGTGGCACTTGAAAAGTTCTTTGACACTACTGAAAAATCTGTGACAAATAGATGTGAATTTGACCCAACTCTGTGAATTCAAACTCCTAGGGATGTTTAATCACTACACAGCCCCTACTGCTGCCCATTTGTGGAATCTGTAATTTTGGAGATGGGCAAATCAGGTTTGATGAATGGGGTTTTTCACACCGTGGCAGGAGTCCACATCAGGTGGAGGTCTTCTGAGGCATCAATCTGGAAAAGATTAAACCACAGAACACACATCTGCTTGGTGGAATGCTCAAGAAACCAGTGGCTGGGCATGAGCATTTCAACCTCTAGCTGGGGTCAGAAAGAGGGTGATTTAGTGGCTTCAGTAAACAGACTTTCAGGGGAGTCAAATACATTTGGTTTCATTTTGCACAGTGTATAGAAGGCATCAATAAAGATCTTGATGCTCAAACGATTTCTTCAAGGAGAGCTTGGAAAGTGGACTGCTTGTATGCTCCAGCCCCTGGCCACATTAAGTAGATCTTCCATTGATGTTTACAGCTTTCCATTCTAAATAACTCATGGGTCAATTTTTGAAATGGAGACTACAGGTAAAATGTTTTATCTGTAGATTTATTATTTTTTTAAGTGAAAGATGAATAAATGGCTCTCTACTCATGAGTGCCAAGCACAGGAAAAGTTGAGCTCTTAATAGTGCAGGCTTTTGTGACTTCCTGAAATGCTTGGCCAAAGAGGAGTAGACCCTTCCCATGCCATAGTATAGGCAAGTTCGATTAGACATTATAAAGCCATGGTTGTCAATACTCTGTTTTAATTCATGTCTTTTGTTTGTTGGATAGGACTTAAGGTCCATGAGAGAGCCAGGAAGCAAAAAGAAGGAAATGCCAGATTATTTGATTTGTTTTAGAACTGAGAGAATGTGTTGGAGGTGTTTGGGATCCAGCTAGACAGCCTTGAAAGGAGAGTTCTCTACTTTTCCAAAAATGGAATAATAAGCTGTTGTTTGTTTAGTATAAGTGTCTTGTGGAACATCTGTAGCAATCCCCACACAGATGAGGAAATGCAGTAATCTCTCTTGGGAAAGATCCTGCTCTATCTAGGCCCACAAGGCGGACCTGGTAGCTGATCATATCTGATGGGCCAATCTGACATAGAAACGGTTGCTGGTATTTCAAAGGCATGTAAATGCCTTATGAGTTTTGGGAAAGACCGAACGCAACGTCTTTGGAGACATAAAACAGACCAATTTGGAAACTTGGGACAGATCCGATTCCTTTTGCCTCCCTGTCTCCGTGTCTCCCCGTGCAAAGCAGGAACGTGCTGCGAGTGGTTTTCACTCGCGTACCCCAGGAACCAGCAGTGAACCCGAAAGCCCCCACATCTGGCTATAGCAGAGCCTTGTTTGTTTTAAGCCCCGCACACAGACAACGACCACCCTGGCTGTGATTTCCGAGATGGTCCAGCCTTCTTTATTCATGCTCAGTGGAGGTGAAGGGTCTATGCGTTCACCTGGTCCGAGGGTAATCCACTACACTTTCCGCTCACCAGTGGTTTTTGTTAGTGCTACTCCTTTTGAAGTGACTACTTCTGCCGAGGCCGGCGCACATTCGTCATGCTCTCTTTTGTTTATTTCTCGTTTAGCAAGCATAGAGTATATTCCAGCAAGGTAGAGGTTAGATCTTTGCAGTGATACCCCAAACATATACTATTCAAGAACAGAGCCTTGTGGCCTAGCTATAGCCCATGACACTTTGCTCACCAGATATTTTTGTTTAGCCTTATGAGAGCTATTTCAAGAAAAGATCCTCTTTCCTAGGAGTGTAAATTATGTAAAATAGCATAGTATGGAAGAATCTTAATCAGCGACTAAACAGAATATTGTACTCAATAATTCTACACATAAGGATGGGAAAATGGTGTAGAAGAAACAACTAAACAAAATGACCTGGTAGTGAACCGTTGAAGAGGTTTTTCTGAGCCCTTTAGGTTTTGGTTAAGAAGGTTGTCCCAGAAACCCATCTGTTTTAGATGTTTTAAGAGCCAGTTTGTACAGACTTAAGACCTCAGTTGAGCAATGGTCCTTAATAAACATTAAGCAAGCAACAAAAAACTCAACAATGTGGGACTGGAGAGATGGCTCAGTGGTTAAGAACGCTGCCTGTTGTTCCAAAGGTCCTGAGTTCAATTCCCAGCAACCACATGGTGGTTCACAACCATCCATAATGTGACCTAATGTCCTCTTCTGGTGTGCAGGTGTAGCAGACAGAACTCTGTACGCATAATAGTAAACAAATAAATCTTAAAAAAACTCAACAATGCAACATATATCCCCCTTTTATTTTTATTCAAGCAAAATATGATTTTTTTTTTTTTGTGGGAAGTTCTGAAATTCCAGAAACAGCCCCAAACAACCAAGTTAAAAAGTATACATTTTTTTCCTTTGTTTTAGCATGTTTCTTTATGGTTAAACAAATTTGAAGTGCTTTTAAAATTAAATGCAGAACAGAACGTACTGTTGTATAGTGCATTTGATATGCATGTCTTTAACGACAATATCAAGTAGTTAAAGTGTTTTGGTTCATAAAGAAAATCAAAACAAAAATTGAACATGAATGACAACAGAAACACCAACCAGGATCGACACTGTCTCCCTTTAAAATTATCAGAAAATTCTGGAAAAGGAGGAGTCTGTCACACCCAGAGTTTCTTCTCCCTGTAAATCTCCGTCTAGATGTCTACTGCACTGCCACCTGCTGGCGATGTGTTGCCTTTCACAATGTTTCCCTTTTCCTGTTACAAAGTGTCTAAACTGTCGACTTCAGTCTTAACGGCGTCCAGCTTGGCAAGCAATAATTGACGCAGGTATATATTCGTTATGGTTGATAAATAAATTAAATAAGCAGAGTCAATGTCTCTCTGAGCAAGATAGAATGACGGAGAAGGACCTGTACCGGCGTTAAAGCATCTTCTCAGCACATACCCGAGCCTGGCAGGCTATGAACCTTAGTAATGCTGCCTGCCTGGAATTCTTCTGCAAAGGGCAATGGTTGAGATTAAATATGTAAGGAACTAGGAATGTAAGGAAAGGGCACATTATAGCTCTCCCCCATGGAAGAAACCAATGAAATCCACTGAGATACCTATGGACTTGTGCAATGTCAACTAGTCAACAGAGAACGCAGCACACACTTTACCCAGGCACCAATGGCAGAGAATATGTGTTGCTGCAGTTAGCACAGAGGTCAATTTACTGGGTCGCTGGGATTTTCACGCTAGAGCAGCACACAGCTTTGAGCTTCGGACAAGAATCCTATCTAATCCGCTCGTTCATCTGACTGCCTTCAGCCGTTACGTAACTTGTCACATCACCAACTAGTTTTCACTTTCTATGCTCTCCACTCACCTTTCCAAAACACAATCTGGGTTTCACCAACTCAAGTTGGTCTTTAGGTTATAAAAAGAGATGGGATTTTTTTTTTTTTTTTTTTTTTTTTTTTTAATTTTGACTCGATACCCAAAATGTAACAAGTGCTTGACAGGTCACGCTAACAGACGAAGCAGAGATTAGAGGCTACTAAGTGAGCTTATGCTATTTTTTTTTTTTTCACTTCTTATCAGAAGATTTTCTTGCTCCTGCCCTGTTTTGTACTTTGCCTTTTATTTACGCGTTGTGTCTGCTGAGACTACAGCGAAGCTTTCTATTCTGCACTGTGGTACGTGTCACCAGGAAAAGCCTATCCATGGTAACATTTGATCTAAATGGTTTTGCTTGTAGAAAGAACATCACCCCCACCGAAGCCCTGCCCCAGCACACGGAATCATTCAGGTCTCCATGGCTTGGTAGCTCTAGACATTGCATGCCACACTTATGTCTGGGGAAAGATAGATGTCTGCTGGCTCCCCAGATGTGCTTGCTATCAGTACAAATGCATATATAACCATGTCTGGAAATGTTTAAATAACTGACCAGTTTTTTTTTTTTTTTCCTCCCTTTCTTTTAGGCCACCTTAGTATCTTGCAGCCCTGTCCCCAACTAGTTTATATCACTTTTAATCTTCATCACGACGCTGGGAATTCTTCCTCCTACTCCCAATACACTTATGTCAGAGACTAACAAGAGTCATTTGTTTCCAATGAATAATTTTTAACCTCTAGAGGAACCAATTTTAATTGATGTGTGCATGCTGCCATCTAGTGGCCGGACTGGAGAATACATTTTTTCTTGTCGTGTTTCAAACTTTACTGCTTAGTGAACTGGCAAATATATCTTGACCATTCCATATGTGCTACACACAGTAAACCAAACGTAATGAGCAAAATAACGTCACAGTAGGAGTTTGAATGAGACAATTAGCTGGAGGAAGCTGTTGAGATGATCCAACAGGGGAAAGAGGCGGCCTAAACTGTACAAGTGCATCCCTGAAATCCACTTAAAGGTAGACGAGAACTAACCGTGTAAACTTGTCCTCCGACTTCAGTGTGTGCATCATGGAGTGTGCACACTTGCACACACAATAATTCTTTACTAATTATAGTAATAGAAAATTCCCAGTAATCTGTGAGGGTGACCCTAGCTAAGACTCCTAGTAATTTGGCATACGGAGCCTATAACTAGACAAGTCTTCCAGGGGGAGAGATTGGGATACCAACCCAGCCACAAAAACTCTGTGTGTGTGTCCTGCATGCAAGATGTGCTGGAGTAAAGGTGGTACAGAAATTGTGGGAGTGGCCAACCAATGACTGGTCCAGCTTAAGACCCATAGGACAGGGAGCCCATCCCTTATACTTCCTGGAGGACCAGGAACCAGTGCTGGATCCCCAGAGTCCTAGGGTAGAACCAAACATGCCTTACAGAAAAAAGGATTCCTAATGATATTTTGCTATATTCGTAGACATGGACCTGGTATAACATGATAAGTGAGGCTCTATCCAGTAACTGATGGAAACAGATGCCAAGAGCCATAGCCAAACCTTAGGTGGAGCTGAGGGAATCCTACAGAAGAGAGGGAGAAAGGATTGTAGGAGACAAGAAAAAACCCACAGACTCAACTAACCTGGCCTCATAGGTGCTCAGAGCGACTGAACCTATTATCAGGGAGCCTACATGGGCCTGACGTACGACCTTTGCCTATAGGTTATGACAGTTTGTCTTGGTCTTCTTGTGGGGCTCCTAACAGTGAGAGCAGGGGTTGCTGACATTTTTGTCTGCTTTTGGGGCCCTTTCCCTCATACACGGTTGCCTCATCTGGCCTTAATAGGCAGAGACTTGCCTAGTCTTATTGCAACTTAACACACCATGCTTGGTTGGCATCCTGGAAGGCCTGCCCTTTTCTGAAGGGAAACGGTTGGGAGGCAGGAGGAGATGAACGGGGAGAGATGGAGAGTGGGAGGAGAGGGGAAGAGGAGGAACTGTAGTCAGAAAGTAATTCACGAGGGAATAAATTGGAAAAAAAAATTTTGAAACAGTAGAAGAAAATTTAAAGATTCTTAATTGGAAAACAAATATACTTATCGAGAAATATTAACTCTTCTCTAAGCTGTGGTTTTTAAGAAGTAATTTATTTCCACTGGAAAAACGTATGTATCCATGGTTAAACTCAAAAAGACGATATAGCCAGCTTGGTCTTTTATTAGCGTCTTACACATCTGTGGTTAGTGTGTCAAGATCATGAAATTGTCTCTTCTGGGACTAGTTATTGTCTAAGCAACTGCCAGGTTCATTTGCATCAAACCAATGATTATTTCCACTGGTTTCCCCCTCCCCCAAGTGCCCGCTAGCACCTTACATTTCATTCTGTCTCTCCTTGCTCCTGTTTCACACTTCATGATGTGCTAATCACTAGACTCTCATAGTTGTTGTGTTGATGTTGACACCTGTAAAATAACAATGAGATCAACAACAACAACAGTGAAAAAGAGCATGGCAAATGTCTCTCGTACAGTTAAACGATGCCACTCTCCTGGTGTGGTTTCCAATATTTATGTGCCATATGGTTAGGATGTTTGACCACTTGGCACTGGCTAGGATCACCTAGAAAAAGAGTCACAGCTAACCAATTGTCTTCCTGAGGTCAGTCTCTGGGCATGTCTGTGTGGGTTTGTCTTGATCGTTAATTGATGTAGGAGGACCCAGCCCACTGTGGGCAGTGCTACTCCCCAGGCAAGTGGTCCTGGTCTGTAGAGGGTGGCCAGCTAGACATGAGTCTGTGTGAGGCAGAAACAGCATTCTTCCATCTTTTCTGGTTTAAGCTAAGAGAACTCAACTGTGAAATAATGAGAGACAGTGTCCTCCTGATCACATACATGGGTTTTTAAATTTTGTAGGATGTGTAAGGCTAAAAAGGCAGCAGACAAAATTTTACTACCCTCTTTTCTAGGGGAAAAAAACCATATAAATGCAAAGAAGAGCAACCACTAAGTAGCTTGTGTTGAATTTATAATATGTTGGCTTCTGTATCTATTGAGGTTATCATGCAATTTTTGTGTTTAAGCCCAGAATATGTGCATAGCCATTAGTGTGGTTAAGTACATTTCTTGACTTGTGTGTATGTAATCATTCTTACAACTAGAGGATAGAGGCAGCTTGGTCATGATGTATAATCTTTTGGATGTTCAACTGTATTAGTTTTGAAAGCATTTTAAATATATGATCACCTAAGATATTGTCTATAATTCTCTTTTTTGGTGTATCTTTACTAGGTCTGAGTATTAGAGGATACTAGTTTCATAGGAGTTTGCTTTTGTATTGTTTTGTTTTGGTGTTTTTATAATAATTTAAGATGGGCTGGTTGTAGAGCTTTGAAAGTCTGGTATCTGCTGTGAATCTCTCTGGCTCTGGATATTTTAGCTGGAAGGCTCTTTTATAACAATTTCAATCTCCTCATGTGTTATGGCTATGTTTAGGTTATTGATCTCTTATTGGTTTAATTCTGGTGCTTCTGGATGAAGCTTGACACTCATCCATTTCTTTTAGGTTTTCCAACTAAAGGTAATAAAAGACACATACACAAAAGCTGTACCTGCTAGGGCTGGAGAGGTGGTTCGGTGGTTAAGAGCATTTGCTGCTCTTGCAATGGACCAGAATTAGCCTCCTAGAACCCATATCCAGAAGTTTGCAAGTGCCTGCAAGTCCAGCTCCACAGGATCTGATGCCCTCTTCTGGTCTTCATGGGCATGTGAACATATGTAACACCAATACAGGTAAACATCCTTTAAAAATAAAGTTTATATTCTTCATGGCTCTATAGCCGTATGGTTTCAGAAATGGAAACTAACTTCTGGGGACAGAGAGGAAGACATATTCTTGCTTTTTCTGCTTCCAGAAGCCTATGGCAGTTTCAGCTTGTGATCTTCAAGACCAGCAGTCAGCAGGTAGCAGCTTCCTCCCGTCTGTCTTTCCTTTCCTCTCTTTGACTCACTCCTTTCCCAACTATTACAAACTCTGATTGGATTGGACCCACCTGGATAACCCAGAGCCACCATGGGGAGGCACTCTTAATGTCATCTGCGCCCTGTTACCTTTACCACTGTATGTGTTCACAGACCTGGCATTTAGGTGTGAATATTTGCAGACACGGTGTTATTTCGCTGTAATGCTTACTACTGTCAATCTCATTTCATAACAGCTGTACATCCAGGTATCTGTGTAGTTAATCATCTTAAGTGCTTTGTTATGTACATAGAGTTTCCTTCTATTTTTCCAGGGAAGATGACAACGGTGGAGGTCTTAATTTTGTGTTCAACATTGTCCATTGCTTGCAAGGTCCTTCCTGTCTGCTGCCTAGGTTTCCCATACGCGAGTGTTTCATACATCCCATAGACTTTATGTTTAAGGCCAATTTATCATGGTCCTTTTCACTTCAGAACTAAATAATAATAATACTGATTTATTTATATAATTTACTGAGTTTCAATGGTTTCCTTTATTCTTGAGAACTTTATACATATATACAATGAAATGTGAGCATAGATTATTTCATGCTCACCTCAACCTGTCCTCCCTCCTTCAACTTTATGTTGTCTCTTTCTTTCATTTATTCTGTTTTTGTTGTTGTTGTTGTTGTTGTTGTTGTTGTTGTTTTGTTTTGTTTTTTTTTTAACCTGGGATTTCACCATGTATCCCTTACTGATCCAGAGCACACAGAGTTCTGCCTGTTTCTGGCTCCTGAGTATGGAGACTAAAGGCACAGGCCACCAAACCCAGCAGGTAATTATCCACTAAGCCCAGCTAGTGCTGTTCCTATGCTCCTGGGTGGGTGTCCGTTCACTGCACTGTGACTGCTTTCATTTCTCTAAGTCATGTCCACAGGCCCCTAATTCTTATACTCAGTTCAGATTTCCTCCCTTGGGAAACATAATGTAGCATTATACAGAGCAATATTTTAATTGTCTACAAGGGTAGAGGTAGGATGGACTTTGCAGCACACCGAGCAAAGCAGTGGCCGGATACATTAGGAATTAAGTTTAAAAAATCTACTCCTTGGGGCTGGAGGGATGGCTCAGAGGTTAAGAGCACTGTCTGCTCTCCCAGAGGTTCTGAGTTCAATTCCCAGCAACCACATGGTGGCTCATAACCATCTATAATGTAATCTGATGCCCTCTTCTGGTCTGTAGGTGTACCTGCAGGCAGAGCAGAGCACTCATATAGATAGGTGGGTAGATAGATGATAGATAGACAGATAGATAGATAGATAGATACATACATACATACATACATACATACATACATACATACATACATAGATAATAGATACATAGATAGATACATACATACATAGATACATACATAGATAGATACATAGAGATAGATAGATATACAAATAATCTACTCCTTATCTCAACCCATGATATTTCCTTTTACCTGGACCATTTCCATTGTTCAATTTCCCCTATTTTAACTTGTCTGGCTAATTTCCACTAGGGTCAGCTTTGTTTTTCTTCTACATTTCCCCCCTGTTTCTTCTGATCATAAGCCTCCGAGGACTTACTCAAGGACGCCCACAACACCCTTCAACACAGCCCCTTCTTATACTGTAACAGACACTTCTTCAGCTACCCTAGGACAGCAAACACACACTCTTGTTAACCTAGGTCCGCCTAGTCCCTAACAAAGTCTAATATTCGGTGAGAGATGATAAATAATAGGCTTCTTTCAACATCATTGACCACAACATAACCGTTCCTAATGACCTGCCAGAAAAGGTAAATTTTAGTAAATGATACAATTGTTACTTGTGTGTTTGACACTGATTTGAGTTTGTGTGTGTGTGTGTGTGTGTGTGTGTCTGTGTGTGTGTGTTCAATCGATTCATAATATTAGAATAAAATTTAAGCATGCGTAAACAACATGGCTGTCAAGTTCCAAGACACCACTAGATGGCAGAGTAGCATTGTGTGTGGTGCCTGCAAGCACAACACGTGATTTATACGGACATATATGTGTGTATATACAAATGCATGTACATGCATGTATAAATGTGTATCTGACATATGGATACGTGTTATGCTTCATGGTCTTTCCTGAATAATAAGTATCAATCAGTGTAAAATAAGTCCTTGCTAGAATGTAGCTAGAGAAAATTCTCTTTAGGCATAACACAGTCCTCTGACCTTCTTGCTAGGACATCAGTAGCTACGATTCATGGCAAAGTTTTAATCTCATAGGTACATGAATATGTTTCAAATTATGGGGAAGCCATGGCCAGGAAATGGTAATTACGTCATCTAATATCATCTGCTAAAATTCAAGGTTAAAACCCGCACTTTAAAATGGTTTTAATTGAAACTTACCATTAATTCTAACAAGCTTTTCTGGTGCCATAATATTTGTGTGTGTGTATATGTGTGTGTGTATGTGTGTGTATATATGTGTCTGTGTGTGTGCATGTGTGAGGGGGCATTTGTGTGTGTTCATATGCATGTGTATCTTGGTTTTATAATGCTCTTATCTTTCTGCTATTGTTTGTTTTTAAATGACAAAACTGTCCAATAAATTGATCCTATTTTCTCCAAGTAAATTTTAAATTGATCTTTCTCTCTCAGTTCTAATACTGACCTCCTTATATTCCTCAGTCTCTCCAGTTGACTCCCTGTGGCTTGTCAGATAGCCAGGATGTAGACACTATGTGAGGACTCCGATGTCATGGAACACAGGATCAGCAAAGCAAGGTAAATGGTCCCATTTTAAAGCTGTCATTGGAATCTAGGGAAATGATCTTACAACTAAATACGGGATGCGGAAGCTTGGCTTGTGTAGAACCTCCTGCCTCTTCTCTGAGTGCTGGGATGGAGCACACCAGACAGGGATACTCACTACAGTTAAAATAGTAAGCATCCCAGAAGTTTCTGATGCTCTTTTTCAATGAAATAATTAATTATAAAATTTAGCATTAAAAATAAAAAACTTGAATTAGCCCTTAAATTCTCTAAGTAGTGTTGTCTGCTGTCAATATGCAGTAAGTTAGAATGAAAGCTTAAGCTGCATGTGGATGGGGCGATACTTCAAAGCTTTAGAGTTGGCTGCTCTTCCAGAAGACCTGAGTTCTAGTACCAGCATCCACGTTGAGTGGCTCCCATGTGCCAAGTTTCCTCTTCTGACTTTGGCAAGCACCTGCTCTCATATACGCATACCCTCACACCCACATACCTACACACTACACACAGACACACACAACACACACAGAGTGCACACACACATACGCGCACACACACACACACACACACACACACACACGGGCACACTCAGGTACACACATGCACGCACACACATGCATGCGCACGCACACACGCACATGAAAATTTAAAGCAAGCCTTTAAAAATTTAAATGGTTACTTGGAGTGACTGTTTCAGGAAAAGAAAAATGAATAGATAATGTCAACAGCAATATAAAAACTACAGATGGTGGTGCATGCATCCCCAAGGTGTGGGAGGCAGAAGCCGGAGGAGGAGGTTTATGAGTTTAAGACCAGTGTAGGCTACAGAGAGACCCCGTGTCCCTCCACCCTCAGCCAGACAAATAAAAGGATGTGAGGAAGGCAGCCTGGAATGATCAGTTCCACACAGATAAACAGCCTGCCGCGTGAGCTTGAGAGTTCACCCTCCCACGGTTGGTTCTGATTCACTGCACGTTCTCTGTGGAGGTGGAGAGGTGGAGTGAACAGGCCTGGCCCTTCCTCCAAGTCACTTGCGGTCTAACAGAACACTCCAGCAAAGCGGGAATGCCTATCTGTCTGACTGCGTGTGGGAAGTTAATCCAGTGTTCTCTAGGAGTTTCTGGTGGACTGTGCGGGAGACTCCAGGCCAGCTAATGAACCTCTTGCAAGGCCTGGGGTCTATGCTAGGGTGGCTGCTTAAATTATATAATATAATTCTGTTGATGGGGGGGCGGGTGGAGTAGAGCCAAGCAATGTTTTCTTCCAAACCATTAGCACTGCTATAAGTAAATAAGACAAGAAAATGAAACTCCACGTAACAATGGGTGATGTCTCCTTGACCACCATCTGTCCGGGATTGATAAGAGCAGTTGAAAGCGATGAGAACACACTTGCGGGAAACACTGCATCTAATCCATAGCTGTTTGCAAAACGAAGGTGAGCAAGGTCCCCGGCAAAGAGGGCTGCTTACTGAGTTCTCTGGTGTGTTTAAAATAGTAAGCGGAGTCAGTCCCCGCTCTCCACACAACTGTGGTGAGTATGCTCTCCAGAAAGAGGGAGGGGGGAAATAGGAAGATACAAGTGAGGGGATAACAATTGAGATGTAATCTCAATAAATTACTTAGATAAAAAAAAATATTAAGCAGCTTTGATAGTTTGCTTGTGAAAGAAGGGGAGTTATGATTGACTCTGAAGGAAAGGCAGTGGGTTATACTCCCCACCCCCAAGCAATGACTTAGAGTTTATTGGTTGTCTGAAGAAAGACCAGGATGGAGCAGACCTTAGGCATGAAACCAGGTTTTCTGATCATCATCGTTACACATGCACCTTTGTTGCTGATTAGCTCAGCCAGTGCCACTGCTCCTAAGAACTGCTTGTGCTATACAATGCCTGAGCATGTTTAGGGAGGACCACCTGTTTCTGTCATATATCTATATTATTTTACTCTATTCCAAAATTTTCCTAATTATAAAAGTTAAAAAGAATAGACACAGAAAAATGGCTTGCCACAATTTTTAAGTAAAGTTCATTATCATAATGTATTATGCACGTATTTATGCCATCTATTATATAATTATATTCACGGTGAGGGTAAACACCTAAACCTCTTTTTTTTTTTTTTTTTTATCTTGTAGTCTGTATTATTAGTTGTAATAGGTGGGCTTTATCATAGTTAGGGTTTCTATTGTTATGATAAAATACTGACCCAAAGCAACTTTTGGGGAAAAAATGTTTATTCTGATTTTTGGCTTACAGTTCATCATGAGGGGAACTTGAGGCAGGAAATGAAAGCTGGGCGCTGGTGGAAGGAAAGATGACAGAGCAGCATTGCTTACTGACTTCCTCCTCATTGCTTGTTTAGACTGTTTTTAGTACAACCGAGGACCACCTTCCCAGGGGTGGTACCATCACAGTGATCTGGACCCTTTCATATTAATTCTCAGTCAAGGAAAGGCTCAATGGGCTTGCCTACATCCAAATCTGATGACAGTATCTTTTTTTTTTTTTTTTTTTTTTTTTTTTTCTTGCCTCTGCCTCTCCTCCCGAGTGCTGGGATTAAAGGTGTGTGCCACCACACCTGGCTGATGACAGTATCTTATCAATTACAATTCCCTCTTTCTAAAATAAATCTTATTTGTGTCAGATTTATACAAACTAACTAGGCCTTGCTTCCTATTAAGTGATTTTTAATTGGTTTGTGAAATTTAAAGTATGTTTTCTAGAGGTCAGTGAGTCTGGGGAGACCAGTCCTTATTCAGAAAGGAGGCTGCAGCAGCATTTGGCAGGAGGTGGCTAGCAGGCTCCTCAGCACTCCATGGTCCCTTAGAACAATTTCCTTAAGGATTCATACCCATTGAGAAAAGCTACATATATCCTTTTGGCCATTGATGCTTTCAGATATGTTTATGGCCATAAACTGGCAACCAAACCAAGTGATTTTTACTGAGAGGAGCAGAGTCTTTGGGATGAGGTTCCATTGTGAATGCCTTGCCCATTTGTCTAGCAGCATGGTGGATCTTGGTCCATCTTCAGCCCAGGGAACAGTGGGAGACAAGAAAGGACACAGGGGAAACTGTTCTGTGGGGGGAGTTGGGAGCTTTTATTTAGACTTGCACCTTATTTTTCTTCCACAGCACACCCAGGAAGGTGCGGGTATTTTCCTAGGATAGGGTACAGATTTGGGGCAGGAGCAAGAGTTGTCTTGGGGTCATGTAAGTCCTGGTCTAAAGACTATCAAGAAGGAAGAGACTCCTCCCATATGGGAAAGGTAGGATGTGGAGCTGAGCAAGCAAGACACACCGCAAGAGGGAACTGTGAGGCGGCACCCGGTGAAGAGGAGGAGGCAGAAGCATCACACATGCACACTTAGACCTCGACTTGAAGGAGCCACACCGAGCTTTCTCTGAAGAGTGAGAGATGACACCATGTAAGCCTCCTCTGATGCTTCCTTGCAGATCCATAAGCCTCCTCCTCATTCATACTTAGACACAGCTTGAGATGTGTGTGGGCCACAGTGATGACCCAGGGTCATAGCATGTTGCTGCGACCTACCTACCTCCAGAGCAGGCACGTGCTTCTTGGGCTTTTCCGTGATATTGCAACACCCGTGGTATTCCTTCACACTCATTCAGGACCTCCAAGAGGGCCAATGCTCTATACAGCGAACCTCGGAAGGATGGAGGAAGCAGGAAATTGCAGCGTCTTCTTCCTCGCTTATCCTAAAGCCCGGGCCATAAAGCTTTCCTGCAGGTTCCAGAGGTATGAACAGCTGGATATCTTGACATGGGCCAACCTGAGGGGACGTGTTTGTTTTGGTCATCTCTCCTGCCTTCTAAATCTCTATTCCTGTCCTTCATTCCTGTTATGAGGTCACAAATCCCAGCGAATCTTGCAGCGTCTACCGCCTGAGAACCCAGGTCGAAGGCAGCCTCCTTGAGGTATAGAGGACCCCCATGTCAGGACAAACACTTGTAAATTATCACCTTCGTGCCCTGTTCTTCACCCTTCCCCGGTCTACTCCCACCTCTAAGGTAATAAGCACCCATCTTCCAAATAGTACCTGGAGGAAGAGGCAAACAGGAAAACGGAAGTCCCACGCCATTTCATGAAATGATGCGGTTGATTACAGCAACAGAAATGGAAGGAAGGGGCTGATTTAAGATCAAATCCATTGGAACAGATGCATTTTACACTGGCCTGGAAATCCCAGTTTTAAAGTGGAGACTAAGCTTATTATCTGGATATTTCTGGAGGAAAGCCTAATACTTATATGTGGGCAGAAACACTGGATTAGGCAGGATTTTATGCTGTGTCATGGGAAGACTATGTAATAGACACTTGCCAGACGTATAGCTCCGTTTGTTCCTATATCATCCATCAGGCTTACTCATCGAATAGGCTACAGGAAAAGCTGAGTCACCAATTCTCTCTGAGGTTTTGTACACCAGTTTTAAGAATTTCTTAAATGCATCTCACTTCATTAAAATCACGGCAAATGAAGTGATGCGTCTATTGGGGTGCAATGTTCTCCTAGTTACTGTTGCACCCTTCCCCTTCTAGAGATGTGTGTTTTATCAGTCATTAACCAAATAGTCACACTAAAACGCATTAGAGTAGATAGAATTAAAACGTCCAAACTAAGGTTGGAAGACATTAATTTCTAGTTACCACATGAAGATCCTAATGTGTTTCATGTTCAACGTCCATTGTCCTACGATTGGCCACATAATTCCTCCAATTACAGGAGAGCTCGTGTAGAATAGACATGTTCCTGCCAGTGTCTTGAAACATTCCAAACACGCAGTCACCTAACTCACATTTTATAAGTGACAAGTGAAAAATGGAACATGCGCGGAAGCCGAGCAGAGGTCTGCAATGCTCCCACGTATGGCGGAGGTGCCCTTCTTCCTGATTCTTGGAGTTCCTGAGGTGCTCCAGGACACAAAGTCCCAGTGAATTCACAATGTGTGGAAATTCAAGCAGGCAATCATGTTTCATGTCCAATTAAGTAATCAAGGACTCCAATATTATCTTGGAAAACATTTTATTATCTTTTAAAATTAAAAGATAATTACTTCAATTTCCCCTTCTCTTCCTTCCTCCTATTCTTCCCATGTACATGCCCTTGCTCTCTTTTTCTTTATATATATATATGTATACACACACACACACACACACACACACACACACACACACACATTTAGTTATCTTATATATAACCTCAAGAATGACAGTATCGATTGGTTGGGAACTCCTTTCCTGAAGAGGACTATTTGTCCTGCCTTCAGCATTTCTTGGTTGCCTGCAGCTTCATATCTAGGGTTGGAACCCCATGAGATTCTCCCCTTTGTGTTAGCATATCTATGGCCGGCATCCTTGTCCAGGTCCTGTCTAGGCAGCCATATTGATGAGACTTCATGGGCATGGTTTTTCTAACACATTCAAGAGACGAAATCTCACAGCAAACTTCTTGGTCTCCTGACTTACAATCTGCCCCCATCTTCTGTGAAGACTCCTGAGCCCTGGGTTACTGGAAGTGTGTTTTAAATGGGCCAGGTGGACGGAGTTGAGCACCCCAAGAGTACTCGTCCTCTGCGGTTTTGTGTAATGGTCTCTTTCTTTTGCAAAGGAAGTTCCTTTGATGACAGAGGTGAGACCTGCACTTATCTGTGGTCACGAAGATCAGTATTTTCAATGCAGTTAGGAATTACCCTCATTTAGTAAAATGGTAGTTGTAGGGTCGTCTCCAAGACCCATGACCTCACTAGCTATGATTAGTTGGTTAAGTCTGAGTACCAGGCACTACTTCTTCCTTGTGGAGCAGGCTTCAAGTCCCCAATAGAGAGCTGTTAGCTACCTCCAAGAAATACATACCATCGTACCCTTAGTGCCCTGCTGATCACTGTAGTTCACAGGTGTGGTAGCTGGATAGGAGAATTAGCTATTTCCCTCACTCAAAAGCTTGCATGGCACATTCTGGCACTGGGAAGGCTAGTCCCAAGGGGGAAGTGATAAAGTCAGACCCAGCTCAGATCCTCCAGGTCCTGGGTATGACATGTGTGGTGTCTTCAGGGCCATAGGGACGTTCCTTTTTCCCCTGTGAGGCAACCAAGGACAAAAGCAATAGCTTAGGTTATGGGCAGTTCGAGTAGTGCAGTCTAGAGCAGGGTGGGGCACTGGATGTAGCACCCAGCTAGAAACGGGGTGGGGCTTGGGGAGTGTACAAGAAGCAAAGAATGGGGTGGACATTCCAACAGCCTTTTTTCTTTTCTTTCTTTCTTTTTTTCTTTTTTCTTTTTAGTTTTTCAAGACAGGGTTGCTCTGTGTAGCCTTGACTGTCCTGGACTTGCTTTGTAGACCACGTTGGCCTCGAACTCAGAGCAATCTGCCTGTCTCTGCCTCCTAAGTGCTGGGCCGACATTCTTAAGAGCCCAAATTTCCATTAAAACCAGAAGTTGTTATCTAGGGCAGGAACAAAATACTAAGGACATCCTAAAAAATTCAAAGACACAGCATAGCTGTCCTTAGGCATTGCTTTCTTCCATGTGTCACATAAGCAGTAATTCTGAAACCAGCTACAGAGAAGGAAACACTATGCAAAATTCAGATTCTTCTCATTCTGTCTTTTCCTTTTAAAAATAGCTTTTAAAGAAAAATTTCTTATCACTCTTCTTTTACTTTTAAATAATCAACCAATTAAAGGAAGAAAATCTAGTGATTTAGAATCACTAGTGAAATGTTCTTATTTTATAAACTGACATTGCAAAATGCGGCAGATCAGAGAATTCATGATAATTATACATTGTAACTTTTTAAAACTAGAATTGTATTAAATAAATAACATCAAGCACACAAAAGACACTGTCACATTTAGAGGTATCACTAAGCCATAGTAAAGGAATGCTTTACCCATGAGTGCCTTTCTGCTCTCAGAAGTAAAGATTTCAATTTTCACCTTCTGTTGGGTCGCCACAAATCATGTCGCCCACCCTAGTATTTGTTTAATACATGAATTATTTATACATGAGAGTCTCTTAGAATCCACACCTAGTGAAGGGCTTCCCCTCAAAAGCAACAGCTTTTTTCAGGTTAACCAGATAACTAAAAACAAATGAATGCGTCTCTGCTTGGTTTGGCCAATAGATGGCGCCTTTGCGCTAGGGGTTAAAAAAAAAAAAAAAGCTGCCTTTCATGGGGGAAGTGGTCGCTAATCCCTTGAATGTGGGAATCTCAGCGCTCAATTTAAACCCAATCTTCCGTTTGTCCCCTTCTGTGGGACATCTCATGCAAAACAAAGTAAAACGCATCGCACACTGTCAATTCTATTTTTTTCTGTTCCCCCTCTTTCTTGAAAGATTGACTTTCCTGCTCTGATTTCTAACCTGTATTTTGTGAATTGTGGTTATAAGAATGGTTGCTATTAATATAATACACCTCTTCTGTGTTAAGTAGAGTATAGAGTTGGTTTGGAACTGAGCAACTCCATTGTCGCTTCAGTTTTGGCAAGTGGTGTTTGAGTGAAATGTCACAGACTTTGGGGAGAAAGAGAAATTATGAAGAGCATAACACAGTGACTTTTTTTTTCGAGACAGGGTTTCTCTGTGTAGTCTTGGCTGTCCTGGACTCACTTTGTAGACCAGGCTGGCCTCGAACTCACAGCGATCTGCCTGCTTCTGCCTCCTGAGTGCTAGGATTTAAGGCGTGCGCCACCACGCCGGGCAACACTGGCTTTTATTCTTTGCTGTTAGTGGTTTATATTACTGCTTTGTTTCTGAGTAAAAAGCCTTCAAATTAAAAATATAATTACTTCTCTGGTAGTATGTTGAAAAGGAAGGCTCTGTTAGGGCAGTATTTAAATATGTATCAGAGCTTTTGTAGCAGAAGATGAAACCAGAGCCTGCTTCTCTCGCATTCGTTAAAAATTCACCGTTTTCTCCTTGAGAGAAAGTCTGTTGGTTATGATCTTCTGCCTGGGTCCCTCACCCTCTCCGGGGCAGTTTAATTTAAGTATATTGCTCTTCTTTGTGTTCCTCCCACGCTGTTGTGAAGTGTTGCTATGAGGCAAAGGAGCAGCTGCTGTGCCTGTCCCCAGAAGTGGCTGGATTCCAGCAGTGGGCACAGGCAGTTATGTAAAGATTGCTTTTCAAGGTTTCCTAGGAAACGTGTGATACTGGTCCAGCCAGATTGGAGGTGAGAATAAGATTAAGTTTAATTTTGGAAGAAGTGGGAGTGGCCAGTCCTGTGAGGGTGGGCGGCGACCCTGCAAGCTACAGGCATACTAGACTGCTTCCCTTTTATTTTGAAAGCGTAGCTGGAAAAACATTGAAATAATCTGAACAACCAAAATATCCGCGTTGGACTAAAGTTCACAACCTTACCCGCCTATCCACCGTGACCTGAACTGACTTTGTTGACTAGCAAAATAGCATTCACAAAATTCCCCCGACTATGCATAAAAAGCAAAACTGAGTAGAAGTTGGAGTCAGTTTATGATGATGTGAAAATGTAAAACACTAAACCAGGGCAATTCAAAGTTCATCTTGGAACTCAACTCACTGAAATATGGAGCAAGGTTCCACTTGGTACTGAGTCAGATAGTGGGAAAAAAAAATGGGAGTATTTCTAACCAGAGCTCCTAGGTTAGGAACAAAATGAGAGACAAAAAGAGAGAGGAGAGGAACAAAATGATGTGTCACAATGATTTATTGTCGGGTGTCGGAAGGTCACTGAGGGGCTCTTTTTAATATTAGCATACTCAGTAGAAAATTCTAGAATGCCTACTATAGTGTAACAATTGCTAAATGCTGGAGAAAAGTCACTCGGAGTCAGTTTTTAAATGCCTATCGAGATGATACCAAGAGAAAAATCTGAATGGCTAGTTGGATTGCTATGTTTTTTTGCTAGTTAACTCACTATCCAAAAATGTAATTAGTTAAGACATCAGTCCAACTTGACAATTTTTCAGTATAAAGTGGTAGGCATATCCACAAAGAATACGGATTATAAAGAAAGGAAATTCAAGCAGTTGCAGAAATTCACAAGTTTGTTTACCAATTACCTTTTGTTATTAGGGCACCTTTCCTGGAAGTTTTACTACAGAAATGAGGTTTTATTTATGTTTTTTTCCAATGACTGACTGGATTATTTATTGCTTTAATAAATTTACCCCACCTTTAATATTTTAGAAAAGGGAGCCTTTATATTCTATTTCAGATGACTGGGCTGTTTCTTATCAACAAGAAAACAAAGAATTGGTCCTTTTGAATTGATTTTGAAATGTAAGGTACTTGGATTTGGAAGATTTTATTGGAGAATTGAGAAAATATTGGTTTCATTCTAATACCAACAAGGATTTTTGGCAAAAAGCAAAAAAAAAGAAGATGCAGGCTCCCTTAGTGGGAGCCATACCTCTTTTACTGTTTCTAACAATTAATGAGTCTTATTTGCTTTCTTCCTCTTCCTGTTTTCGAAACATACAATTATTCTTCAGATAGAGTCTGTTTCCTCACACAGTTTATCTCCAGTCGAGTACCTCTGTACAGATGCCATGACTTACCCAACAAAAGCTTCCAGATCTTTCCTCCCTATCAGATATTTCTTTAGGCCAATACCGATGGCCTACACCCAAAGGTTGTAGCCATGGCACTTGGCAGATCCCATGAGTAGAAAATACCACTTCAGAGCAAGCCAGAAGATGGTTGGCTTCAGGCTTACAAATAATGAGCTGTCAGTGTGCTTATTGGAAAATATGACTTTTGCCCAATGTGACTGGTACAGCTAAAACTTATTTGAATATACCATGGTTTTCTCTCTGCCTGTGTATATTTTGGGAAATGCAATGCACTAGGTAAATGCAGGAAATAGTGCTCAGCTGTAAGGAACCACCTAGGAATACACAAGTTCAAAAGAACAAAAATTCTTGCATGGACAGTGGTGGGTTAAGCACATCCCACCCCTGGTTAGGAGCCACTGAAGGTTGATGGCATCCTCAGGATGGAGACTTCTTTTCCTTTAAAGGGTTTGGCCATTGGTACATTCCCAAAGCTTTTGTGGATAGTCCTACACTCGTGTACATATAGGCAGAACTGAATGGACCTAGTAGGTTTGAAAAAGACAAAGCAAGGCTGTGAAGAGGAGTGCTATGAGACGAGTTGGATAGGAAAGTAAAGGTGGAAATCATAAACATATAATTTGTATGTGTATATAATTCCGAAAGAATAGATACCTATATAGATGATAGACAGATAAACTGCTAGAAATGTGTAGGCAGATGGATGACTGATAGATGGAAGATGACAGACAGACATGCAGGCAGAAGGACACTAGTAAATGCTTAGCAGCAGGGCCATTTTTGCAAAGAGCTTATTACCAGATGAGCAGGTTACATGTTGCAGATTTGTGGCACTCTTCAGGTATGAACAGAGAACCTTCTGGTAAAGATTAAACCCGGATGTTCTTGGCTCCTCCATCATTCTATGATTGCTCCCCAGAGCTTAGCCATACACAGAGATTTTGAAAATGCCGTCTCTAGGGGGTAAGGATGATGTTTACTTTGATCTTTACACTCTTGGTGATAATTATGTGAGTTAATGTCAACTGGATTCTTGTTTCAAAAATATTTATAGGGCATTAGTTTTTGACGGTGAAGTCATTTAACATAAAAAAAAAAAATCCTGGAAAGCCTTAAAACAGTTGCTGACAGAAACCTTTCCATTTATAGGCGGTTAAGGAAAGCCAAATGTATTGGATCATTGTTGTCCCTGGAGGTAAGACTGAGTAGTATAAGAAGCATAGATAAATCTATTGTGTGATATGTGATCATGTGTGTGAATGCATGTACATATGTGTGTTCATATGTGTGCACATGGTTAGAAGTTTGTATTCTTAGATTTAAATCTTTTAATTAGTAGAGAAAGGGCAGTTTGGTGTTTAGTTCTTTTGGATACTAGTATATTTTATAGGAGTAACAAAACTTTACATAACAAGTAGATCATGGAATTTGAATTAATTCCTTTCTAAAATTTCTAATGGGGAGTTGTTGTTGCTGCTTTTTTAAAACGCAGTCACAAAGTTGCCATTTGATTTTTGTACAGTACCCTGACTTTTCTAAATGAGTAAAAGAATAATATGAAAACTTGATGCCTTGTATAAAGGGCCCCTTAGAGTTTATTCATTTATTATTCTCTCCTGAGCCATTTCAGAGACTTCTGCAACACAATATAAGCCTTGTAAAGATCTTTCTGTGAGCAAGAGAGCAGGCTGAAATCGGGGGAGCCTAAGGAACAGAAATAGGATGTTCTAAAAATTTACTGCTCTACCTGTTGTGTTCTCTTTCCAGACTTGCCATAAATTTAATGATATTAGATTAAGATTACAGAAGAAAATATTCTTAAGGGATAGTTCTATGAAGCTTGTGTAGAGTCTGTCCTTTTCTGTCCCTTCATTGTTGTTTTATAAAAAAGTGAATTAGTTTATCTGATTATAAATGTGAGGAAATGTTGGATGGGTGTTCTGTTCCTTGGTTTCTTTGTTGCCCTCTATGGATCTTAGGAGAGTGTGGTGGATATGGACTTGTTAAGCGCTTCTGAGTCCTTGCCAGGTGTGTCTACTGGAGGTTGGGATGTCCCATGCAGAATGAGTTTCCAGGTGTTAGGGCCTGACATAAAGAAACAGGGATGAACTAGAAGGGGGCAGGCTCTGAGAAGGACCATAGAAAGGAGGAATGCTGGGTCTGCCACAAATATCTGTGGATTCCCCAAGAGAGTGGAGGCAGAGAGAGAAGGCAGATCTCTGCCGGTGGTCTGCTCCAAGGCTGGAGATGAGCCTGGGGAACCTGCAATAGAGAACAGGAATAAGAAGGAAGATGGCCTACCTGACTGTAAGGCCAACAAGGGTAGCAGGTTCCCAAGTATTGCGGCTAAAACTAAGGTCAGCGGGTCTTTGAAAATGTGCAAGCTATCCAAGTTCATGGCATTAGCAAAGAAGATAATTGGTGAATAGTCTGTCTGGAACCACTATGTAAACTCTTACCCACCCTATTAAGTAATATATCTTTTCTTTGTTCCTGGATTGAATATTTGCTTTATTTCCTGTTTAATGAAATAAGGTCTTTAATGTAAATATATTAAGCACTTACTCACTAATAACCAAATTAGGAACAGTGGATATACAAGGCTTTAGAGTTCTTTGCCATTCTGAGAAGTGTTGATCCTGATATAGGCTGGGAAAAATAAATGAGAAGGAGAAAGGAGAGAAGAGCCTGATCAAAAGAGGAAGAGGGCATTGGGAAGGGTGGCCTTATTCCAAGTGTCTGTCTGCTCTAACTCTCCATGGTGTCCATGGTGGTGAAATTATAAACAAGAACAGTGGGTTCTAATCTTGATGACTGCAAAGCCAAAATGAACATAGCTAAGAAATGAACAAATGGAAAAATGATTACCTGCAGCAGGTAAGGGAAACACAGGAAATTATTTATGGAACTGTGTTCTTCTTTACAAGGAAAGCCCGTGGTTTTTGTTTAGGGATACACTTGATTATGTATGTTCCTATAGGAAAGCAGTTTAGGCGTGTCACATTCCTAAGCATGCACAGTAAAAGATTGCCTTCCTAAACGTGATCTTAATCAATGTAAGATCAGAGTTCAAATGTTTATAGGTACATTCATCTCAGGCTACATTTTTAAAACATTAAAATGCATTACAAGACTTTGGGGGCATGCTCAGTTTAAGCCATAAACACAACAGATAGAGAACCCTCTGAACACATTCAACTTTCTCAAATATTTTTAACTGAAAATAGATAAAAGGAGTACTTGAAGGTGTGATCATTAACAAAAATGATCATGAAAAATGAAAAGAAAACTTCCAAACCAGATTCAACTTCCATGATCCAGGTAAAGAAAATAGGCCCTTGGTTAAATATTACCCAGTAATGCATAGTTATTTATTCATTTTCATTAATAAGGAAATTTTACATATCATCCCCATTATGGATGTACTTTACTGAAGACATGTGTCCAGCTATGGGTGGGGCCTCCAAAGCTTTTGATAGTTCATGGCTGCTCAGAGAGGGAGAGCCTTTCCTTTGGAAAGTGGCTAACAGCATGTTACTCAGGCCTCAGTGCATGGCTTCACACCCATGCTTATATGCCCATCACAGATTGGGTTTAGTGGGTTATTTAAAAAGACGTGAAGTTGGGAGGAAGTGTGCTGGAATATAGCCATCGAGGCATTGGGTAAGAGTAGTCTGAGATGGGTGTGATTAAAACGTACTGTGTATCTGTGTGATTCCAAAATTGTCAAAGACTAATTAGAATGTTATCTTTTTTTTTTTTTTAAGGAAGCGATAATTTACATGGCAATACACAGTCCAAGAGCTTATAAAATAAGCTCATGCATCATTACCTCTGAGAATACCACATGCATATAACCCATGTAACCCATAAGCGCTGGATGGTTTATTAGGGGGAAACAGTTTTTACTAAAAATACGAAACAGTAGTTTCTCTGTTACGTTTAATAGTAAAGAAGTTGCAGAGATTTGTGAGGAAAAAAGTATTGGTGACTGATAGAAAATGTCAGTCTGTGGGTTTTAAAATATTTCCTTTAAAGAAAGAAAAAGAAAGGAAAAACAAAAAAACAAACAAACAAACAAACAAAACAAAACAAAACCCAAAACACCCAGAATACATGACCTCTGTACAAATAAAAATACAAAAGTTCTGGATGATCAGGGTTGATGACATTATACAATTCAGAATGAGTACTACTGGGTTCTTCTGCTTCACTCATTTTTTTGACAGCATTAATTTGTAAACTACTGTTTTTTTATTTAGTCCCGCTGCATTTGTAGCACAAGATCTCCTTTTCCTTGCATGTAAGGACCATTTTTCAGCAGCGATTGCAAATGTCAACCATCTCTTTAAGAGTTAGCCTATAAATATTATTGTATAATTTCTTTGGTCAGAAATATGCGGTTTGAGCCGAGTCACCCAGGTTGGGATTTTCCTCAATGCCATTTAGCAGACTAACTGTCTTTAGTCTATGCAACTAGCAAAGAATTGACAGAATGCAGCCGAATGCAGCTTCACTTAAATTTCACTCGAGGGTTCCTCATTATTCTCCTAGAACCCAGACTTGCAAGATTATAGAGGAAAAGACCTAAGGCAGTTCAGTCCTCTTACAAATTGAATCTACAGAAGATGATGCTTAGCATCTCAGCGCCCCCCCCCACCCCCCACAGTCTGCAGCGCTGGGGCTGATGTTTGTGCTTATCTGTGGAGTAAATAATACAGGTAGGCAGCTAAATTCTTCAGTTCCCCGTGCTTCCTTTGAGGTGGGAAGGGGAGGGGAGGAAAATAAGTTGTTATAAACTGATTTGCAGAAAAGGAGAAACTGCCTTGTGTGGTGTTTTGGTAAAGAGTTGACATTTCCCCACCAAGCACATGCCATGCCGTTTTTTTGTTTTTGTCAATCACATGTATGATTTTCTATATGAAGCAGAGAAGGTGAAGGAGAGAAACAATAACCGTGTACAAGAATGGGTTTGCATGGTTTCATTTGAGATGGGCCCATTCAATCTATTGTAAGAATCTTGACTTTCTTTTTTTTTTTTTTTTTTTTTTTTTTTCTTTTTATATTTGGAACATCAAATGAAAATGAAAACATCAGAAGAAGAAGCAATAACAGGGGAAGGGATAGATCATTTTAAAATGTCTTTATGTTATGTATTGACCTTCATTCACTGAATGAGCTACCAAAAGAATTGCACCTCAGTGGGATGACTGGGTTATGTCAGAGAGAAAGAAATAATTTTCAGTTCTAGAGGCTGCTGATGCCAGCTTGCCAGCTACCTTGCCGGAAATTAATGACCTAGACACTGCTGAGAATTGAAAAAGGATTTTTCTGTACTCTTAATGGAGATTAGTTTAAGCAGTTGAGAGCGAAGCCAACAATCACCATTCTAAAATAACCAGTATTGGTAAGCATTTCTGCTTTAAGGGTAAGTAAATGGGAGGAGGAAAGATCTAGATTGAAGCTCATATCCTGAGACTAAGGAAAAAACAACCCTGCAGAAGTCAGGAAAGAGAATTTGTGTCCGCTCTGCAAAGCATCCAGTCGCTTGTGTGCATGGTTCCTGTCTCGTGCTTCACAGCAAAAAAACGTTCAGGCGCAGGTGTTTGAAAAACATCATGGAGACGATGAGAAGACTTCAAAGATGCTGTGTTTAAAACTGTCTCCGGAGTCTCTGAATACCCAGAACCGATACACAATGAAACAATCTCTATCAGACATTCATTGAAAAAAGGAATGGCCAATAGAGACGTGGAAAAAAACATGCAGTGCCGTTGGCCACTCTAGAAATTCAAATTAACACTTTTCCCGAGACAAGCCAGGATGTCAATACTCAAGAAAATGAAAACAGAACACACTAGGAAGGGTGTGGGGAAAAGAATCCTAATGCATCTCGATGTGACTGCAGCATAGCCCAGACACTACATAAATAAGAATGGAGGGCTCTCACAAAACAGAAAATAGAAATACCACGAGGTTCAGCTAAACAAAACTTGGGGAGCTGAAGGAATCGAGCAAGTGCAAGTTAAAGATACCAGCACACCAACCTCATGAACCAATCTGTGTCATTTGACAGACTATGTTAGTTGTTTTTGGCTGTTTTTTTAAATGAAGCCGTGTTAGTGCCCTCTTACACAATTGCTCTCTCCTCCACCTTACAGCATGGAGTGCTGCAGAATGCACTTCCTCTCCAGGGGCCAGAACTATGTGCTGTGTCTTCTCCCGAACTGAAGACACTTCTGTTCATTACACATCACCCAGTCTGTGCTTTTCTGTCACATCAAGAAATGGAACGGGTGGCTCGGGGACTGGGGGGCGGGGTCTGCTCAAACTAATGTACTAACCAAGGACAATACAATAGTAAACATCAAACCACTACTGTGATCTAGCCAATGGACAGGACGTTCTCCACAGTTATGTGGAGAGCAGGGACTGTCTCTGACATGCACTCTGGTGCCCCATAGTTGACCTCCTCCTCTTGGTGGGGAGGCCTGATGGCACTCAGAGAAAGAATAAGCAGGCTACCGCGACGAGACTTGATAGCCTATGACCATATGGTGGGGGAGGAGGTCCCCCTCGGCCATAGACCTAGGGGAGAGGAACAGAGTGAAAGCAGGAGGGAGGGAGAAACGGGAGAATACAAGGGATGGGATAACAATTGAGTTGTAACTGAATAAATTTAAAAAAATAAATAAATAAAAATTTATAAAACCAAAAAAAAAAAAAAAAAAAAAAAAAAAAAGAAAGAAAGAAAAAAAATAACTGGGTTAGGACAAGGGAGAGTGATTGCTAATAGAATAGGGCATCTTTTAATTACTAGGCACGTAAGATCTGATTATTCAGGTACTGTTTTCTTATCTTAGATTTATCTTCATATTACCCACAGGGCTAAGGTAACAATGTTACTAAGAGAATTTACCAGATTATGTTGATATAAAATGCCATCCAATGAATTAATAAAATATATCATTAGTAATCATTAGTTCTTCCCCCCCACCCCACCCCCCGGAAAATAAGGATCATTTTTGTAAAACACATACTGTGGAGAAAATACACAAAACACTTTGCCAACACAATCTGTGTCTTAAAACTCTGTACACTTGAATGAATGGCTAAGGCCTCTTTGCATGCTTTTAACAGCCTATGAAATCATTTATTTTAGGTCATTTCTGCGCCCTCCGCCTGTGTTGGGTAATCTGCAGAGGCTGGTATCCTCCTGAGATCTCAGGGACGCTTTAAATTCTATTGTTGGACAAGCCTGGCTCTTGCCCTGGCACTTGCCCTTAATCAACCAGCTGAGTGGGAACCAAATGAAATCCTAGTTCCAGAGATTAAGAAAGATATTGAAACAGTGTCCTATTGAGACACACATTATCATTCATTCCAAAACAAAGCACTTTCTATTCCTTTCCTAGCTGAAAAGACAAAGCACAATAAAGTATTGTTCTTCATCGTTGGTTTGTTGTTGTTTTAGTGAATCGAGAAAGACTCTGTCAGGCTATTCTAGCAAAAGAGTAAACATCAAAATGTATCATGAGCTTTCACAGGCTCAGAGAGGATACAGAATAAAAGAGATCATAACAGTAAAATACAGGGAGATGCAGGAACACACTGATGGAGAAGGTAAGTAAGCAGGCTAAGCGTGCTTGCCTTTAGCTGCGTGTTGCTGTTGTCACCCTACTCACTGATGCTTTTAGGTTACTGCATTTACTGCCATCTGCCCCTATGTTGTGGCAATCATCCTGATTTACACTGGGCTCAATTTTCACTATATATATATATATATATATATATATATATATATATATATATGTGTGTGTGTGTGTGTGTGTGTGTGTGTGTGTGTGTGTGTGTGTATCATACACATCACATATATTACACATACACATATACATATGTTTACACATATACATACACATCCCATATACATATACACATAAGAATAAATAAATCTTGGCTGAAATTCTCCCCTTTTCTCTCTCTTCTTTCTCTCTCATCTCTTTTTCTGTCTTCCCCCTCATCTCTTTTTCTCTTTTTCCTCCTCCCTCTCTCTACCTCTCCCTCTACCTGTCCCTCTCTCCTCCACCTATCCCTTTCTTCTCCCCCCTCAACGGCAATGGTCACAGGGACCCTGAGGTTCTTCAAAAGAAAAGACAGGGCTCACCACATGTGAGTTCCAGGAGTTCCAGGTGCTGACAAGAGCATTGCGTTTTAGTGACAGTTCAACCTGCAATTGAACTTTCTGCTTTCAAGTGCTACTTTATTGAATACTGGAGGGAAAGGACACTGAATGAAATAAAGGGACTTTGCTGCACCCTTAAAGGTCTCTTAAGAAAATGAAAGCAACAGCCTAAGCACTGCCCAGAAAACAAAGTATTGGGAAGAAAATATCAAGAAACTGAGTGAGAAATCATGTCCTTTAAAGGGATCGTGTTAGTGTGCGCTTATCATCACAGCACTCAAGAGGCTGAGGCAAGAGGATCACTAGTTTGAGGCTTGCTTGAATTACATAGAGAGTTCAGAGCCAACTTGGGCTACAAAGAAAGACTCTGTATCAAGAAATCAAAAGAATTTATGAATTCCAACACCACCTTCTCCACTTCCCCCAAAGGATCGTGCATAAGGGGACAGTGTTCTCACAATTAACCTTGTTTGTCTTCTTCTATCCATGGCACGAGAGAGTATTTCAGCTATTCTGTGAAGAATTATAAATGCCTAGGTGCCAAAACGAATGGCAGGTTTGTATGCAAACCCAAGTGTTGTGCAGGTATGTGACAGGGTGGAACACGAGGTAGTGTTTAAATCCAAACCAACCAGCTAGGGCTTAGCTGACATTCCTATGCTGTTTGCTGGTGCTGCCCCGAAGGCGGGGATGTCTGGAGACTTTCTGAAGGGCTTGGTGCATATATGAACTTCCTAACATAACCCTTATACGTGACAGCCATTCAGGACACTTAGCCTCTCTCTTCCGTGATCATCTAAGAGGACAACAGCAAGACAAAGTGGACAAATAGAAGATGTGTTTGTCCACTCTTCGATTGATAGAGGCCTCAGAAATACCATACCCCATTCCCTGTGACCGCAGAGGCTATTAGACTCAGAACTCCGAGCAAGCAACTCTATTAAAGAAATGAAAAGTACACTGTGTCGCTTTAGTTAATCAAGAAGGAATGTTCAGGTACCTATCTGCAGAGTCTTCCGGCTCCTGGGCAGAGGCAGGCATAGGAGAAGCTTACTCAGCCTTGGTGTTATTTTGAGGTCGTGAATGCTTCTGCACGTAGATAAGAGAGATTTTTAATTAGGGAATTAAGTACTCACAATAGAGGAAAGAAATTACAGTGTCCACTGAGCTGTCACGTCCGCGATTTTAATTTTCTTTATGTATTCTCTTTCATAGATTGTTACAGAAGTTAATTTCAATAGATGCCTTTAGCATGTCAAGCTTTTCAAAGTGTAGGCTTATCAGCCTTTGGGTAAATGAGGTTTCCTTGTGTTATGTTAAATATCAAGCCTTTTCAGTACCTGAACAGAAATAAAATCACAACTTGCAAATTTAAAGTTTTACTTTTCTCTCAGGACTTACCACTTTAACCTTTAGTGAAAATTTCCTTGGTTCTAGCTTAATTTTGAGGGACTCAGAAAAAAAAATTCTTTTAAAAAATAAGAGATAAAATGGAATGCCTTGTATATTAGGGGAGCTGACCAATATCTTAGATATGTATTTTTAAGATTCTTAAAGGACTAAGTGATGTTCCCACATGAATTATAAAGGAAACAGAAGTTTGGTACATCTCTCTAAAATGTTACGCTTTAAATAATGAGATGGAGCTGGAGAGCTGGCTCAGAGGTTAAGAGCACTGCTTGTTCTTCCAAAGGTCCTGAGTTCAATTCCCAGCAACCACATGGTGGCTCATAACCATCTGTAATGAGATCTGGCCCTCTCTTCTGGTATACATATTGAATAAATACATCTTTAATAAGTAAGTAAATAAATAATGAAATGAAATTCTCATTTATAAAGATAATTTGACCCATACATTGGCTTTAGAAACTATTAAAAGGAGGTAGAGGGATTCTATGTTCAATAAATAAAGTGATTGCTACGCAGTCATGAGGACATGAGTTCAGAGTCTCAATAACATCCAAACACTCAACACACCAGTGGGAGCCTCTAACTGCAGTGTTGGGGACAAGGGGAGAGAAGACTCCTGGGCGTGCTGCTCAGCCATTCTATCCCAAACAGTAAACTCTAGGTTCATTGAGACTCTGCCTCAAAAACTAAGGTGAGGAGTGAATATAAGGAAAGCATCCAGTATCAACCTCTCCCCCCTTTCTCTCTCTTTCTTTCTTTCTCTCTTCTCTCTCTCTCTCTCTCTCTCTCTCTCTCTCTCTCTCTCTCTCTCTCTCTCTCTCTCTCTCTCACACACACACACACACACACCATACAAGGGAAACTACTAACAAATATTTGCTGGAAGAGAGGTCTCCAGGTTCAAGTAAGGTTGAGAGTTCATTTGTGAGTCAAAGACACCCAGGACCATCTTCTATAGAACTTGAAAGATTCTTGAAGTCGCTGATATATTGTATTTGGAGAGAGAAAGGAAGTAGCACTTCACAAAAGACTCTGCTTTGAGAGTCAGGTGTGTTTCATAGAGTCAGTTGCCTTACGATATGCTGGGAAAAAGCTGTTCTAGACCTCTGAGTTAAGCATCATCAACAGATTCAAAACTAAATTTACCTTGGTTTATCTCTAAATAAGAATACTACCTGTGACCATATGGGCAATGATAGATTTAAATTGCAATAAAATTGTAACATATAAATGTAAATTGGTAGGGAGATATGGTACTTGGTTGAAGAGAGAGTGAGAGAGATAGGTTTAATATAGGTAAATTACATACATGTTTGAAAATCTCAAGCAATAAGTAAGTAAATATATTATTTAAAAATTATGGTAGAGCTCACTTTTGTTAAGACTTTCTCCAAAAAGGAAACTTGTGCCTCATTATGAAAGAGCTATTGAAGGGACTAGTAGGTGGATCTGGGCAATTATTCACATTAAAGTTTGATTTAACAATGCGTGAATAGTGCAAATAAATATTTGAAATTCTTCAGCATCTTTTATGCATGTAAAAATATTGGAAGAATGAGTGACAGACAAATAGTTCAGTGGTTAAGAGCCTTGGCTGCTCAGGCAGAGGAAGTGAGTTCAGTTTCCAGCGTCCACTACGCCGTGACTCATCTCACTGAAGATCCAGATCCAGGATGTGGTGCCCTCTTGGCTTGTGGGTGCACCTGAACATGTATGGTTTATGTATAAACCTAAAGACAGACATAAAATACGTTTTGGGTTGGTTTGGTTTGATTTTTAGACAGGTTCTTGTAGCCCCAGCTGGCTAGAACTTGTTACGTTGACTGTGTTATCCAAAAGTAAATCTTTAAAAAAAACTTCAGTAATGTAGAAGTAGGAGAAATTATTGATTGATAAACTGTATATAAATAGACAAATTTTAAGTAGAATCCATATATTGATACCGATGATAGGCTATGGGTGATGATACTCTCTTACACATTACATAGGCAAATTAAAGGATGGACTGGGAAACCAAATATAGTTCTTGAGTAAAATATAATACCAAGGAACTCACTTCTAGAGAAAAATATAAGTAGCTGTATCATTGCCACCACCCTCATTTGTTAATATTCATATGAGTATCTGACATAAATTCAGTTATGTGAGTATGAATAAAGTATATATTCATATGTACATGTGTACATATTCATAGGCATTTCTCATAATCACATAATATACACACTAAATGTTTATATGCACATATTTATATATGAACATATTGTTAAAGTAGTCTGTATTTTCTATACTCACAGTGAAATACATTTCAGATTTTATTTACAGCATAAGGATCTTGTGAAATCATGTTTAATTGGTTGGATAGTAGATTTTCTTTAACATGTTTGATTAATTGTTTATGTCTGTTTGTTGTAAAATTTGAAAATAATTCTGAATACTCAAATAAAGAATTTTTTGGAAATTTAAATATTATTTATTTTCTTTGGTGACTTTTTAAATGTTCCAAATGTAACATCTGCCATTATTCTGTCATTATGGAGACCTGGAAAATTTGAGATTGTTGATTTTTTCCTTTTAATGTGTATAGATTTTTGAAAATTAGAAGCTACAAAGATTCAGTCTTTTCCAACTTAATAATGTACTCGGTAGAAATTTAAGCCCTAATAAATAGCCAAATCAAGATGAAATCAGAAAAAAATTTCCCCAACCTAAAGAAAGAAGTGTCTATAAGCATACAGAAGCTAATAGAACACCATTTAGAATGGATCAGAAAAGAATTCTCCTGCCACATAATAATTAAAACACTAAATCTACAGAATAAAGAAAGAATATTAAAAGCTGAAAAGGAAAAAGGCCAAGTAACGTACAATGGCAGACTTATTAGAATTACATCTGAATTTTCAACAGAGCCTCTAAAAGCTAGAAGGGCCTGTGCAGATGTCTTGTAGCCCCTAAGAGACCACAGATGCAACTACTATACCCAGTAAAACTCTCAATCACCATAGATGGAGAAAACAAGGTATTCCAAGACAAAACCAAATTAAACAATATCCACATATCCAGCACTACAGAAAATAATAGAAGGTAAAATCCAACCCAAAGAGGCTAATTACACATGAGAAAACACAAGAAATAAATAATTACATACCAACAAAAGCAAAAGAAAGGAAGCATACACAAACACACACACTAAAACCACCAACATCAAAATAATAGGATATAACAGCCATTGGTAATTAATATCTCTCAACATCAATGGACTCAATTCCCTAATAAAAAGACGTAGGTTAATAGAGTAGATAGGAAAACAAAACCCATCATTCTGCTGCATACAGAAAACATACCTCAGCACAAAGTTAGACATTATCTTAGAGTAAAGGGCTGGAAACAGTTTCCCAAGCAAACAATCCCAATAAACAAGTTTGAATAGCCATTCTAATATCTAATAAAATAGGCTTTCAACCAATATTAATCCAAAGAGGTAGGGAAGGACACTTCATACTCATCAAAGAAAAAAATCCACCAAGATGATGTCTTAGTTCTGAAAATCTATGCCCCAAGTGCAAGGGAATGCACATTCATAAAAAAATGTTCCGAAAGCTTAAATCAAACATTGAACTCCACACATTAATAGGGGATACCCCATTTATCAAATAGACCTAAAAGATATCTACAGAATATTTTGTCCAAACCAAAAGAATATACAGTCTTTTAAGCACCTCTCAGAACCTCCTCCAAAATTGAACATATAGCTTGTCACAAAGCAAACCTCAGCAGATACAAAAAAATTTTTAAAACTCCTAGTATCTTATCATACCAGCATTGATTTAAGCTGAACTCTTCAACAATAACAGAAAGTGTACAAACTCATGGAAACTGAACAACTCTCTACTCAATGATCACTGGGTCAGGGAAGAAATAAAGAAAGAAAGAAAAAACTTTCTAGAGTTCAATGAAAATGAAGCCACAACAACCCCAAACGTATGGGACACAATGAATGCAGTGCTGAGAGGAAAGTCCGTAGTACTAAGTGCCTTCCTAAAGAAAGTGGGAAGATCTCACACTAGGAACTTAGCAGCACACCTGAAAGCTCTAGAAGGAAGCAAAAGGAAGCAAACACACCCAAGAGGAGTAGATGGCAGGAAACAATCAAACTCAGGGCTGAAATCAATAAAACAGAGTCAAAGAGAACAATATGAAGATGCTAAAAAACTAAGAGTTGGTTCTTTGAGAAATCAACAATATAGCAAACACTTAGCCAAACTAACTGAAAGGCAGAGAGGGGATAACCAATTAAAAAAATAAGAAATGAAAGAGGGAACATAACAACAGACATCACAGAAACCCAAAGAATCACTAACACTCACTTCAGAAACCTGTGCTCCACAAAACTGGAAAATTTAAAAGAAATAGATGATTTTCTTGATAGATACTACTTACCAAAATTAAGTTAAACTGTGTAAATTTCCCTATAACACCTAAGGAAATAGAAGCAGTTATGAAAAGTCTCCCAAAGAAAACAAAACAAAACAAAAAACAAAGAAAATACTAAAACAAACAAACAAAATACCCAGGGCCAGATGGATTTAGTGAAGAATTCTACCATACTTTCAAAGAAGAGCTAATACCAATGCTTCACATACTTTCCTCAAAATGAGCCAAGCTCATTCTATGAGGACACAGTCACCCTGATACTTAATCTACACAAACTCAACAAAGAAAGAGAACTTCAGACCAATTTCCCTTATGAACATTGATGCAATAATACCCAATAAAATACTCGCCAACCATATCCAAAAAACATCATCTACCATGATCAAGTCGACTTCATCCCAGGGATTCAGGGATGGTTCAATAAACGATAATCCATCAATGTAATGCACAATATAGAGTCTTTTATAAAATCTAACACCCTTTTATGTTGGAGAGAACTGGGATACAATGCCCATTCCTAAACACAATAAAGTCAATATACAGCATGCTAATAGCCAACATTAAATTAAATGGAGAGAAACTTAAAGCAATTCCACTAAAATCAAGGACAAGACAAGGCTGCCCACTCTCTCTTTATTTATTCAATATAGTGCATGAAGTTCTATCTAGAGCAATAAGATAACTAAAGAAGATCAAGGGGATACAAATTGGAAAGGAAGAAGTCAAAGTACTGCTATTGGCACATGATAAGGTAGTATACACAAGTGACCCCAAAACTTCTACTAGAAAACTCCTTAGGCTCATAAACACTTTCAGCAAAGTGGATGCATACAAAGTAAACTCAAAAAAAAAAAAATCAGTAGCCCCCTTTATACAAGCAACAAATGGGCTGAGAAAGAAATTAAGGATACCACACCCTTCAGAATAGCTACAAATAATATAAAATATTTTGGTGAAACTCTAACCAAGCAAGTGAAAGAGCAGTATGGCAAAAATGTCAAGTCTCTGAAAAAAGAAATTGATGAAGATATCAGAAGATGGAAATATCTCCCATGCTTATGTATTAATAGGATTAACATAACAAAAATACCATCTTACCAAAATCAATCTACAGATTCAATGCAGTCCCCATTATAATTCCAAAATGATTGTTTATAGACCTTGAAAGGACAATTCTCATCTTCATATGGAAAAACAAAAAACCCAGGATATTTAAAACAATCTTCTACAATAAAAGAAATTCTGGAGGTATCACCATACTTGATGCCAAGCTGTACTTCAGAACAATAGTAATAAAAACTGCAAGATATTAGCATAGAAACTCACAGGTTGATCAATAGAATTGAATTAAAGACCAAGAAATAAATCCATACACCTACAGACATTTGATTTTTAACAAAGAAGCCAAAGCAATGCAGTTGTGTAAAGGAAGAATCTTCAACAAATGGTGCTAGTCTAACTGGATATATGCATGCAGAAAATGCAAATAGATCTGTATTTATCACCATACATAAAACTCAAGTCCAAGGGGATCAAAGACCTCAACATAAACCCAGAAACACTAATCTATTAGGAGAAAAATGGGATCAGCCTTGAACTCATTGGCACAGGAGATAACTTCCTGAACAGAACACCAGCAGCTTAGAAACTGAAATGGGACCTCCCTGCTCAAACTATGGCACCAGCCAAGGACAATATGTGCAGTAAACTTCAAACCCCTACTCAGATCTAGCCAATGGACAGGACATTCTCCACAGTTGAGTGGAGAGTGGGGTCTGATTTTCACACGAACTCTGGTGCCCCATATTGACCACGTCTCCTGGATGGGGAGGCCTGGTGGCACTCAGAGGAAGCATAGCAGGTTACCAAGAAGCAACTTGATACCCTATGAGCATATACAGGGGGAGGAGGTCCCTCACAGTCACAGTCATAGGGGAGGGAAGTAAGGGGAAAACGGGAGAGAGGGAGGAATGGGAGGATACAAGGGATGGGATAACAATTAAGATGTAATATGAATAAACTAATAAAATACATTAAAATATTAATAAATGGGACCTCATAAAACTTAAAAGCTTCTGTAAGGCAAAGATATCATCCATAGGTCAAAATGGTAGCCTATAGATTGGGAAAAGATCTTCACCAACAGATCACCTGACAGAGGGATAATATTCAAAATATATAAAGAACTCAAGAAATTAAGCACCAAGTAACAAAATAACCCTATTTTTAAAAATTGGGTACAGAGTTAAACACATAATTTGCAACAGTTGAGTTACTAATGCCCAAGAATTACTTAAAGAAATATTCAACATCCTTAGGCATCAGGGAAATGTAAATCATTACGACTTGAGATCCCATCTTTCACCTGTCAGAATGGCTGAGATAAAAACTCAAGTGACAGCACATGCTAGTGGAGCAAGGGGAACACTCCTCCCCTGCTGCTGCTGGGAGTGCAAACTTGTGCAACCACTTTGGAAATCAATCTCGTGCTTTCTCAGAAAATCGAGGATAGTTCTACCTCAAAACCCATCTATACCATTCCTAGGCATATCCCCAAAAGATGCTCGACCATAGGACAATGGCATTTGCCCAACTATGTTCATAGCAGCTTTATTCATAATAGCCAGAAACTGGAAGTAGCCCAGATGTCCCTTAAGCAGAAGAATGGATAAAGAAACTGGGGTGCATTTACACAAGGGAATACTACTCATCTGTTAAAAAACAAGGACATATTGCAGGCAAATGGATGGATCTAGAAAGTGTCATCCTGAGTGAGGTGACCCAGATTCAGGAACACACAGATGGTAGATACTCACTTATAAGTAGGTGTTTAGGCATAAAATATAGGATAAACAAGTTGCAATCTACAGACCCGAAGAAGTAAAGTAACAAGGAGAGCCAAAAGGAAGAATCTTGAATCCTACTCAGAAGGGGAATTACAATAGACATCCAAAGTAGGTGGAGGGAAGGAACTGTGTGGGAGGGTATAGGGAGGGGTTACAGGGGTGTAGATCAGGAGTGGGGAAGGGGAAGGCTTGGAAAGAGAATGGAAATTAATGGGAGGTGTCTCTGGGATGGAAAGTGAGGGGGAGGCTTCCAGGAGTCTATTGGGGTGACCCTACCTGAGACTCCTAGCAGCAAGAGACATGGAGTATGAAGAGGCCACCTCTTCTAGCCAGACTAGACTTCCCAGTGAAGGGGAACACCAACCAACCCACAAAACCTTCAACCTAAAAATTTCCATGCCTACACATAGTCCAGGGATAAAGATGGAGCAGAGATAGAGGGAATGGCCAACCAATGGCTGGCCCAACTTGAGACCCACCACATAGGAGGGGGCCAACCCCTGACACTATTAATGTTATTTAACTTCTGAGAGGCCCCATCCAGCAGCTGATGGAAACATGCAGAGATTCACAGCCAAACAGGTACTCAGAGCTCAGGTAGACTTGTAGATGACTGGGGTGGGGGGTAAATGGATTGAGAGAGCCAGAGGGACCAAGGATACTACAAAAAGACCACAGAGTAAATTAGCATCGCCCATGGGGGCTCACAGAGACCATCAACCAATGGGCATGCATGGGCTGGACCTAGACCCTATATACATATGTAGCAGATGTGTAGTTTGGTCATCATGTGGGTTCCCTAACAATGGTAGTGTGGGCTGTTTCTGACTCTGTTGCCTAGCTTTGGATCCCTAGCTGGGTTGCCTTGTCTGGCCTCAGTGGGAGAAGATGCACTTGGTCCCTATTAAACAATGTGGCAAGGTGGGTTGGTACCCACGTGGGGCCTTTCCTTCTGTAAGAAGAAAGGGAGGGAGAATGGGGCAGTGGGAAGAGCGGGGCATGAGAGTGGGACTGGAAGGGGAGTGGGGCTGTGATAAAGCTGTAAGTGACTAAATAAATTAATTAGAGGAAAAAATATGAAGTAATCATTGGAACAGCAGTGTGTGTGTGTGTGTGTGTGTGTGTGTGTGTGAGAGAGAGAGAGAGAGAGAGAGAGAGAGAGAGAGAGAGAGAGAGAGAGAGAGAAAAGCTTCACTTATCCTCAGCTATAATGACAGTTACATACAAGGCAGTTGATACCCTGTTCACTTAAAAAGTAACAGTGGTAGGTTCTCCCTTAGGGCCTAGGAGCTACCTGGACACAGGTTGTTAGCTCGGTTTCAGTGCCAGGCATGGGTTCTCTTCTTCCAAAAGGGCTCTAAATAAAATCAGAAATGTGGTTGGTCACATCCATAAAAAACCATGCCAGGTCTTTTCCAATGCACATACCCTGCCAGGCTGATCATTTCTGAAGCTTGCAGGGTGTCACAGCTGCACAAGGCTGCTGATTTTTGTTTTGTTTTGTTTTTTGTTTTCTCTTCCAGCAGCTTGTGTAGCACTTTGCAGCACTACAGAAACTCACCAGTAGAGGAAACTCACCAGTAGAGGGAAGGGTCTAAGTCAGTACTGACTTGATTTTTTTTCCCCAAAGGAAGTGTAGCTCTCACCCTTCATTAAAGAGGCTTCTCTTTGCAACAGACAGGGACAGATACAGAAAGCCACAAGTGTGAAAATGCTAGAAACAAGTTGTTGTAGGGTTCCCAGGTCCTGCTGAGGCACTTAAAATACAACCTGCACCTGAGGGTCAGGGAACATCCGAAGAGGAGGAAGAAGTAATTTCAAAAGACAGAGAACCAAGGAAACTGAGAGACTATGTCTCCTAGAAATGAGAGAGAAGCATCAGCTCTGATACCTCAACAATACACCCGCCTAAACAAGACCAGAAGAAGTGTAATACGATAGACATGTTAACATGGGAAGGAGGGAATCTCATGAGGCTCCACCCAGCGACAAAAAGCCACAGACAGCTAAGATATCCTTTAGTGGAAAAAATAGTCTCCCCATGAAATGAGCCCCCTGATTGCTTATACAATACCATTGGTTAGCCAAAGCAACTTGGGGAGGAAATGTTTATTTGGTTAAATGGCTAGACCACTGTTCATTATAGAGGGAAGTCAGGACAGGGACTCAGAGTAGAATCCTGGAATCAGGAGCTGATGCAGAGGCCATGGAGGGATGCTGCTCACTGGCTTGCTCTGCCTGTTTTCTTAACTGGTGATCCATCTCTCCAGTCTTTCTAATTTATTTATTTTTTATTATATATTTTATTTCATGTGCATTTGTGTTTTGCCTGCATGTATGTCTGTGTGAGTGTGTCTTATCTTGGGGTTACAGATAGTTGTCAATTGCCATGTAGTTTCTGGGAATTGAACCCGGGTCCTCTGGAAGAGCAGTTAGTGCTCTTAGCTCTGCCTGTTTTCTTATAGAGTGAGGACCACACACCCAGGAAAGGCACTATTCACAACAGGCTGGGCCTCTGCTATGGATTACTCATTAAGAAAATGCACTAGAGGCTTAGTTGCTTATAGTCTGATCTTCTGGAAACATTTTATCAACTAAGGTTCCCTCCTCTTAGATGATAATAGCTTGGGTCAAGTAGACATAGAACTAGCCAGCACACAGGCATAACTGTATTATAGAAAAGGAAATAAATCATAGAAGCCCATCAAATGTAAACAATTAATTGAAAACAGTTACTTTCTTGTTTTGTTTTGTTTTGGTTTTTTGTTTTGTTTTGTTTTGTTTTGTTTTTTGTTTTATTTTCAAATCATGCAATAGGAATGGGAGAGAGGGAATAGAAGAGAAATTTCTCTAAGCTTGCAACTTTTCTCTATGATACATGTTACTTTGAAAGGTGTTACTAAAATGGACTTGGAAACAGTTTAATTGATTTTCTGATGTTCTCTTTTATATCTGTGTAGACGAACTTAACCTCAGTGTGGGCAGAGTGTTGGATAAAAGATCAGGCTCAAAGCAGATCTTTGGCATAAACAAGTCCTCTGGCTTTGGTCAACTTCGACTTTGGTCAACTTCCCTCTCATCGCTGGATGAGAAAACACAGTTTGCCTACATTCTGCCTACGTAAGTTCATAAATGAAAAACTAAAGTATCCAAAATCTACACTCACTGGGAAATAATATTATGTTAAAATAAGTTTTGCTTTGACCTCTTGCTTTTCACCCATTTGCTTTGCCTTCTGCAGATCTGGGAAGTTTTGGGGGAAAAGAATATTGGAGAATGTAGTGTATTCACAGAGAAAATGGTCACAGGAGGGTTATGTTTGGCCAGTTTCAACACCAAGTAAATTTTTCTTTACATAATTATAAGGCAAAGGTATAAGATGCAGCTCAGACGATGAGCAAATTTGTTTCCAATGAGGGTAGAATTTGGACCGATGAGGGTTGTCCACTAACGAGCCTTGCCTGAGAGACCTGTGAGGCGCCCTTGCTAGTCACATGATTACAGCTAACAAGGTTTGGGAACTATGCAGAGAGACTTTTTAGGACATGGGAATGGGAAGAGGGAGCTGAAGAGAGGACTTCTTGGCTCTGCGACTCTTCATTTCCTTAATGGAATAATAATAATAATATGTGCTCTATCCCCCTGGGGATGGTGAGAAGGAGCAAATTTGTGATTATAAAATAGCCCGCAGCTGGAGAGGGGTATTTGTTTTCAGTTTCTTACTGGCAAGTACCGTGCTTGAACTTGAATCAGCTGAGATTCGTTTTCTTTCCCTTTCGCTCTAAGATGTGAGGGGGAGAATGAAATGAAGGGGATACAGGAAATGTGCAAGTGAGGAAAAAAAAAAAAAACAGAAACATTTGGAACTTGAAATCTACTTGCTCAAGCACAGGAAATTCTTGTATTGCTTTTGAGGGTAGAAGCGAAGCGCAAATAGCCAGGTATCTCCACAGGTAGACGGAAAGCTGAAAAAATAGCATACGATTTGCCTGGGATGGAAATAGAATACATATGCAAACAGACCAACCTATGAAAACATGCTGATGTCAGAAACCAACCGAACGGAAGGATGAGAGGACAGCCCATCAGAGCTCCAAAGCCTAGACCAACCTATGAAAGCATGCTGTCACATTACTCATCGAGAGAAAATACTGGAAAAATATATGTACATATCGCACAATGACTCATGTGGGAACAGTGGTCTCCATGTAAGTAGACAAATATGTGCTAGGTAGAATCAAGAATAATTATTAAGCCGGGCGTGGTGGCGCACATCTTTAATCCCAGCACTCGGGAGGCAGAGGCAGGCAGATCGCTGTGAGTTCGAGGCCAGCCTGGTCTACAAAGCGAGTCTAGGACAGCCAAGGCTACACAGAGAAACCCTGTCTCAACCCCCCGCCCCAAAAAAGAATAATTATTAAAATTTTGTAATGAGCAATGAAAAACACCAGTGGTATCTGGATAGTACACAACTTCCACAAAAGGCCTGAGGAGCTGGGAAATGCTTCAGTGGCCTAAGATGAATCAGTAAGGAGGAGTTCGAAGCTTCTTCCTGAAGTAGAAGCTGGCTTTAAGAGGCATATTTCAAACAATCTTATTTATAACTCCCCTTGTTGGAAACAAATATGTATACATGATGCATTAGAACTACATATGTTAAATGTATTAGAATTCTTATTGGGAAGATTTTTTAAATTATAATTTTTGGTTAATTTTAAAATGTAATATATGTGTACTATATTTTCATCATTTCCTGTTTTTCCCTCTGTTTTCCAGTCTCCCATGCCCCATGCTTCCTTTAAAATTCATGCCTCTTTTTCTTTAATTATTTTGTTACACACACACACACACACACACACACACACACACAGTCTGCTGACTTGATGTAGAATTGTCTTCATGTACTAGGGCTCATATGTTATGTTTTTAGGGCTGATTACTTAGTATCAGATAAGCAGTTAGGGATCTAATTCTGGGGAAGACTCGTTTTTCTCTTTCAGCAGCTATTGGTTGCCAGTGGTTCTTCATGAGAAAATGGGGTTTAGTGAGATTTCCTCTATCAGGCATACATTCAGGAAAACCACCCATACACACAAAATTATTTTTCAATTAAAAAAGTCATCAAGTTATAATCATGCAGTATATCTATCTTAGTGTGTGTGTGTGTGTGTGTGTGTGTGTGTGTGTGTTATCATTAAGAGGTCATAATGGGTTAAAACTAAACTATATTGTTAGAAGCCACAGTCAAGAGTTGTTGAGAAAAAATAGAAGAGGGGGCTATTGTAAACACAAAACCAGAAATGAAGTATTAGGACACAGAGCATAGATGACGAATTTAAAGCCAGGGGTGAAAGTACAGTTACTTATGATTAACTGTCAGAAAATAGTGGCTTGGAACCTCTCGCTAACAGCAGCAACCTGCTCAGTACACGATGCAAATATGCCTTGAAAACAATGCAGGGAAGTGATGCTCATCAGAGGAGCCTGCCTCCATTCGACCTTGGACAACATCATATACTCAGACATGCACACTGCTAGTGTTGCCCTGCTCATTCACCTGAGGGTGGGGGGATACCTAGTACCTGTATGCTCCACTGAAACAATTAATCAAGGAAAATGAAGACATGAGATCTAGGGAAGAGAGAACTGTCCTTAACAGGGAGGAAGGGAGGGAGGGAGGAAGGGAGGGAGAGAGAGAGAGAGAGAGAGAGAGAGAGAGAGAGAGAGAGAGAGAGAGAGAGAGAGAGAGATAGACAGAGACACAGAGAGAGAGAGAGACAGAGAGACAAAGAGACAGAGACAAAGAGACAGAGACAAAGAGACAGAGACAGAGACAGAGAGAGATGGGGGTGGGGGGGGGGACTGGGATGAAGATGAGACTGGAATGAGGAATCTGACTCAAAAATGCAACCTGGTCCAGGTGGCAGGAGGCACTTAGAGGACTCCAGAAAGCTATCTCCAGGCAAACTAGTTAGCCAAGCAGGCTATCTGCCAGAAGGTAAAATTAGTTCTCAGAGTTAATGAAAGACAGGGGAACAGAATGAGAAAAAGAGTAAAATAATACATTAAATAGCTCCATAACAGTGTGCGGTAAATAAGAAGTAGCTTTTGTAATTAAAGACTCAGCGCCATGGGAATTTGATGTAGATAAAAATCATGAAAACACTGCACATAGATATTTTTTAAATAGCAAACTTTAGGGAGTTGAAGAAGGTGATGGAAGTCTCAGGTATCAGTGGATTCTGCCTACATTTATTTCTGCTGATGCTATTTTGAAGCAGATGACAAAAGGTTAATTAAAATATTGAAGCTAAATGGCTCTGGTGACTAACAGTGTGGAAACCAGAAGAGAAAAAGCTAGGTTTTGCCCTACACTAGTAATCAATACTTTAAATCTTAAACGCGTGCTTCATAAAAGCAGTATATTTGGAGAAAATATAATAAATGTATTTCAAATTAAATTAAATGAAAGATGTCATATCTCAACAATACTATGTTAAATAAGTTGACATTAAACTGTACAATTTTTTAACCCAGAGAACTTTAAATTCGGACATATGAATTCTGAGCTACTAGTACTAGCTCACATTTAATTTGCCTTAAATAGAAGGGATGGGAAGATTCATAAAGGTACAGATTCCCTCAGCTCTTTCTGGTGAGACGGTATCTGCACAGCTTTGGACCATTTGCAGCATCGGCATTCATAATCTGCCAAAGGGACCTGTATCCTCTGAAGTCTGGAAATCCATCTTTGAAGAAATGATGGCTACACAATGGAGACTTTAGCTTGAAGAAGAGTCAAGAATAGGGCATCATCATAGATTCTGTAGTGTAAGATGCCCGATTCGGGGGGGGGGGGGGGGGGGGGGGGAGAGGGAAGAAAGTAGACTTCAAATTCCAAGAAAACAGAAGAAATTAAACCATCTCACAAAAGGGCAACGGGGGCGGCAATGCTCACAGAACTGGGGACTCTTTAATGTACTGTGGGACTTATTATCATTGAGGCTGCTGGTACTCTAGGCGACATTTATGTTCTGTGAAGAGAAACCTCACAGTTGGGGTTCAAAGAGATCAGTAAGGGCTTTTCAGTGCAATGGGGAGAGAGCACGGGGGATAGTTACCATGCGTGCACACCGTGCCACAATATATCCTCATCTGGCAGCTTGCCTGATGATCTACTTATTCAGTGCAGATTGTAACAGCTGTCTGGACTGCAGAAACTCACCTCTCCTGTCAGCAAAACTGCTATCCAATCCTAGGTCTTTTTCCTCTTTGTTTGATTCCCTCGTTGCCCCCTGTTGGATGCTTTTAAATGCATGCTCCTGAGCTTGGCACAGGTGGAATTTGGTGGAAGTGGTAAGAGCTATTCCCTAGTGGAAAGTTGCTGGGTACATGTCCACGAAGGGGAGAGTGGAAATGCATTTACTTCCTAGCCGCTTCCAGGCCACCGTGGGCTGAGCAGTCTCTTCTGTCATTTGCTCCCACTGTGATGTCTGTCTGTCACACCACAGGCTCCAAAGCAACAGATTCAACTGGAAATAGAATGAATCCCCCAAAACTGTGAGCCAGGCATAAACCTTTCTTCTGCTTAAGTTTAGAATTTCCGTGGGCATGTGTTATACTGAGATGACTGACAATCTCATCAGTCTCATGAATGTTTTGTGCCTTTCTGGCGTTTGTTTGTTTGTTGTTTTGTTTTGTTTTCTGATTACTTTCATTTGGTGGTTTTCCCTTTTACAATGTTATCGGGTCTCTATTTCAAGGTGTCAAAGGTCACCAAACCTTGGGTTGTTGAATGATTCATGTTCAGTGATAAACCCCTGAAAGCAGAGTCTTAGATACTAAACAGGACTGTTTTCCGTAAGATGGCAAGCATCAAGGCAATCTACTGAAAAGCTCGGGGTTGGCAAAGAGGAATAAAGTTCCATCCTGGAGTCTTGTCCTTGGGAAGACTTATTGCTTATTGTCATGAGGATAAGGTCCAACAACATGGCATGATCTCTCTTTTTAATTTGCCATTCTTTAAAGACTGCTACGAGGCAATGCATAGCTATACAATTGAAGAGAAAGAGCTCTTGATATCCTAAGATTGACTTGCAATGTGTAGTGCCCTTCTTAAGATATTATTAATTTTAGAGCTTGATATGGACTCTAAACCTGGAACTCTAAAGCTTTGAATCTGAAGATTAATTACACATAAAGAACCACTCACGTCATTACTAAAGATTTACACAGCTTTGTTTGTATTATGTAAACACCCCTTTCCAGTTTTGTAGTATTTTGACAGCATGTATGTCTCTTCTAATTCAAAGAAAGAAAGCGCTGCTTCTATGCTATGAGTTTCTAGAGCTGATAGTTTTAACAGGCAAATTTCTCAGGCGTGTGTTTTCTGCAACTGCCTTCATTTTATTTCCAAACTGAGATCCAAATTGAGGCTTCTGCTCTATTATGTTAAAACGACTACTGATAAGGTGGCCGCCAGCATTGTAATTATCAAATACAGACTCATTTCGGGGGACATTTGATTATGTAATCTCCTTACACTCTTTCTTTTTCCAATTGTACATAGTCTTATGTCCTTGCAACCTCGTTGTATCAGCTGTATTTTCCTACTTCCAAAATAGCTACTGCTTTTTAAAAATCTTCATTGCATGTGAATATATCTGAGAGTTTCTGTATTTGTTGCCAATACAGAACAATTGCTTTGTTTACATTCAGCTGAAATACATCATTTGATGTGAGCAGTGAAACGAATATATTCCTTGGCTTATGTATTTATTTACCTAAATATGTATTTATTTTATGTGTGTGTGTGTGTGTAACTGTACATGTGTGCACATTGTCATAGCCCAATGCCAATGTTGATCCTTGATTTCCACCTTGCTAGAGGCACGGTCTCCCTTTTACTGGTTACCATTGTATATGCCAGGCTGACTGGATTAGTAACTTTGAAGGATTCTCCTTGTATCCATCCCCTAATAGCACCACAAAAGCACAGGAATTGGAGATACACACTATTGTACTGACAGTGCAGTGGTATTCTAGGTTGATAATTTTTTTACAATTTTTGTTAGATATTTTACATATATATTTAAACTTTACACATATATATGATAAACTACCTACAGTAAGAAGAACTATGAAATAATCAGAAATTTCATATATGTTGCAGCCATAGTGTTTTGGCTATTCGTATTTGGCAGCCTTGAAGAAAACATCTTTCCTATCTTGGTGCATCTAAAATTCTGAATGTAAATCAGTGTCTATCATATTTAATAACTATTAACTTAAAACATCTGTCCAGACCTAAAACATCCTAACCCCTAAATAACTAACCTCAAGTGTAAACCTAAATTACCTGTTCTTCAATCCCATCAAAGACTTGAGAAGGAATAAAATTAATTACCTGTGTATACAGAGAGTGCCGGTTAGCAGCTTCCTAAATGAAAAGACCACGGAGAAGGCTTGCTGCCTGCTAAGAGGAAGGTTCGCAGCACTAAGTGCCTTTATAAAGAAAGTGGGAAGATCTCACACTAGCTACTTAACAGCACACCTGAAAGCTCTAGAACAAAAAGAAGCAAACACACCCAAGAGGAGTATTTGGCAGGAAACGATCAAACTCAGGGCTGAGATAATAAAACAGAGTCAAAGAGAACAACATGGAGACACTAAAAAACTAGAAATCAACAAGGTGGCAAACCTTTTGCCAAACTAACTAAAAGCCACATGAAGAATATTCACAAAATCAGAAGTGAAAAGGGAGACGTAACAGACACCGAGAAAATCCAAATAATCATCAGGTCTTAACTTCAAAGGCCTATATGCCACAAAATTTGAAAACCTAGATAAAATGGACAATTTTCTTGATAGCTACCAATTACCAAAATTGAATCAAGATCAAGTAAACAAATTGAATACTCCTATAACACCTAAGGAAATAGAGGTGGTCATCAAAATGCTCCCAACCAAAAAACAGCCCAGGACCAGATGGACTCAGTGCATAATTCTACCAGACCTTTAGAGAAGGGTTGCTTTTATTTTACGGCGTTAAAACATTGACTGTGAGCAACCCCGGGGAGGAAAGGATTGATTTGAGATTATAAATTGCAGTCCATCACTAAAGACATTCAAGCATGAACCCGGAGACCGAATCCATGGAAGGAGGCTGCTTTCCTTGCTTGCACCCTGTCCCACTCTTTTACCTTTACCTTTTAAAAAGACGTATTATTTTTATTTCATGCGCGCAGTGCTTTGCCTGTATATATGTGGATAGATTATTTGCATACCTGGTGCCCAAAGAGGTCAGAAGATGGTGTCAGATCCTCCGGAACCGAGGTTGCTGACGGAGGTAGCCACCGCGTGGGTCCTGAGAACTGAAGGAGAGACGTCCTGAAGAACAGAAAGTGTTCTTAACCACTGAACCGTCTCTCCAGCCCATCGACTGGTTTTCTCACACTATTCAGCTCCACCCACCTAGGAATGGTCCCACCCACTGTGGGCTGGCCCTACCACACCAACCAATAAGCAAAGCAATCCTTACAGACAGGTTCACAGGCCAACCTGATTTGGGTAGTACCTCACCTGAGCCTCCCTCTTCCCTGATGATACAGGTTCTGTAAAGTTGACAAAGATAACCAGTCTGTGGGGATTTGGGAGAGTTTAACTCTGGTCCTCTTGGAGATAAAAACTTTACACAGTAAACTATTTCCCCAGCTCCGTTCTTTGTTTCTCAAGCCAACTTTTTGCACTGAATTAACCACTGAGTTCTGATTATTTTTTTTCCTATGAATTCTTTCCCATTCCTTTTCTTCATGTTATCCTTCTTATTTCTTGGTCCATGGTGTCTCCTTGTATCATAAGAACTAAGAATCCTTATGTAAGTTTTATGTTTCCCACTGTATTGGTATTTTGGCCATGTTACAACCATTACGAATTTCTATGGTTAATGAAATTCCTCTCCATCTGGATATTGGTTTGAGGCACATTGTGAATAGTTTGTTATTCAATTATTTACCGAGTTTGTGTTCAATGCCCTGTCTGAGTATAATAGGGATTTTTATAAAATAAGTGCAACCCATGCTCAGATATAAAAGCGAAGCCATTTCCTTCCATACACATACAGGTGTGTAGTGACTCACTGTATCAATTATTTCTGAAGTTAAATATTGAAACAATGATCCTTTGATGGATCCATGCTGGTTATAATTCAACATTTCATAGGAACCATATTTAAAGGAAGTTTCCTCAAATAGCAGGAGGAAGAAGCCACAGATGTCTGCAGTTTCTGGTTAGACCAGTTTTCTCTGCAGTCATCAACACTAGCAAACTATTTTCTTGTAGGTGGTATTCGTTTCAAGTAATATGGAATACTCATTTCTGTGTCTTACTGTAAATCATAGATATATCATGTTTCATGTTCTACACAGCATACTAAAGAAAATGGGTGGCTTTTCTTCAGATGTTTTACTTGGAAGAAGCAGTCCTGGCTTAAGAGAAATGTTCGAAGAGAAAATCACATTACATCCAACAGCACAAACTAGTAGCTTTCAATAGACTCTATAAGACTCATTAATTCAAATGCAAAATATATTTATCCCAGCTGTGCAAAATTGCTAGCCTTAAATTACAAAATAATATAGCAGAAATGTGTTCTCTGCCACAGAAAGAGGAGTGTACTAGTAAATTCAGTGTTTTGCAAAACTGTTTTTTAAAGGAAACATTTATAAAATGGGCACGTATATAATCGTTTTCCTCAATAGCAGTTTAATGTATCAGTAACTATTTAAGAGGAATAATGAAGAATGGATGGTTTTGTAAAGAGATTATTTACAGTAACAATGAGTATGCAGTATCCTATGAGGAAATGTTCTAAGTCATGATTTGGCAAATTATTTTAGCAAAAGGCCTGATAGATATTTTGGCATCTGTGGGAAACCCAAGGATGGATTTAACAATTTTGTTGTATTTTCAAGTGTAACAGGAAAGCAGTTGAAATGATGGGAGCAAATAGGAATGGCTGGGCTCCAATAAAATGTCACAACCTGAACCATGGGCCATATTGGGAGACATCTGCTCCTCTTAATTGCTACACTTTTAATTTAATAGTATTGACACTCACCAATGGTGGAGACTGGTAACTTGTTTGTGGATTAATCTAGTGACTAAACTTAACAATTTTATGGGTCTGGGATGCTGGCTTGGCACGTTGGAGGTCCTGCTGTGTAAACATGAAGTCTTGAATCCACCCACCATATAGGAAGTTTACAATCCCAATGCTTTGGAGAGTCGAGGCAAGAAGAGCAGTTGACTTACTGAATGTCAGATAGCTAGGTTCATGAGGGGGATTGTCTCAAAGGGATAAGGTTGAGAGCAATAGCGCATAATCCCTGACATTCTTCTTTGACCTCTGCACGTGTACCCCTCGACACACACAAGTAAGCACATGCCCTCCCTTACATTCACATGCCCAACATAGTAAGTAGCTTTTCTCATGAAATAGCGGTAGGCACAGAATGATGTGAGTTACTAAAATTCAGATGAATGAGCACCATCTGTCACACTAAGCTCACACACGAACACACTGAGGCTTAGGAAACTGAGACAACCTGCTCAAGGTTATATGGCTTGTAAAAGAAGGGTATGGATTCGTAGTCCAAACTTCAGTAGAATAGACTTCTGTAATAGAATGTTAGCTAAAGTCTCTGGTGTTTCAGACTGTGAGTAATACATTAACAGAATGAGAAGTGCAGCAGGGCTTATACAATTCACAGGATTGGGAGGCTTCGTAAGATGCTGCAAAGCTAATAGTACAGTAATTGAACTGGGGAGGCCAAGGGCTGACTTAAAATACTGCAATAAGTTTAATTTGGATCAATATAGACAAATGAAAAAACATGACGTTGTTTCCCAGAGCATGCATTTCCTTATTCTTACTGTGGAACTGAATATATTTGCAGAGTGAAAAATATTTTCTTCTTTCTTCCAACTGATTAGATCACATTGCTAAGAGAACTCTTCATCGCACTGCCACACATAGAATAAAGAATTAAGCATTTGTTGCCCTGGAAAAATCTTCAAATCTCTTGAGACTATAGAAGTAAACTCAATAAGTTGGATGTGACTCAGTTTTAATCACGCTGGAGATCCTATGTAGCTTAAGAAATTTAAGATCACAACCTGATTTCTGAGATTGAGTCTCACACAGCCTAGACTGGACTCTGCTTTTTAACTCCTGGTCCTTCTGCCTCAACTGCCCAAGTGCTAGGATGAGGAGCATACACCATAGACCTGGAAGATCATAAATTTTAATTCACTACACTCAACCTGAGGTCATATTTAAAATGGAGAAATTTCAGATAGAAGATTATATGAGAATGGTGATATTACTTAATACCTCAAATTCCTTTGACTGCCACCCATAATAAACTAAATAAATGCTCCATTCTTGTTTTCCTGTCCCCTCCCCTTTTCCAAACCTCATTTAAGGAATACTCTCTGTTGAATGAATTCCTATTTTTTCCAGGGCTCTACATTACATTGATGTGGTCCTGCCCTCCCTTCAGAAGCCTTGTCATTATTTGTCTAACCCATTTCTAACCTATTAGTTGGCTTTTGAACTTTATTTGTCATTTTCTTTAATACACCAAAAATCTGTGGAAAGGTTTTAATCTTTTTCAAGTTTCCCATCCTAATGCACACTTCTCATTTTCTATTTTTCCAGACCATGCTTATTTTAAGCATTTTAAATCTTGACTTGAGTCAATTGTTAACTGGCACATACACACACCCAAACGCGTGCACGCACACACACACACACACACACACACACACACACACACACACACACGAGAGAGAGAGAGAGAGAGAGAGAGAGAGAGAGAGAGAGAGAGACTAGTAAGTCTGTAACATTACTTATATATTCCTATTGCATATGCCTAGTAATTTAATATTAAGTCTAGAGTTATTAGACTTCATCACTTGTCTCAGGAAGGTTTACTTATAAATGCATGGATGAGGAAGATGCCCATCTTTATTCAATCATTGACAATTAGGGTAAGACTGTAGCCTTGATGTTCAACCTATCCTTCTGGCTCCTGATTGTTCCTCAAGACATGGGCACTGGAGGTTTTGGATCCAGTATTTGGGGATGGTATATTTGCCTGCCTTGTCCTTAGATGTATTAGGAGGCTTTGCTGTTTTCAAGACCATTTTTCTTTCAGTATTCTTAGTTTTTTTGCAAAAGAAAATGTTAGAAGTTAAAAGTTAAAACATGAACATGACTTTGGGTGAAGAACGTCTCTATATTTGACATTACAAGACGCTGGAGAGGTGTCTCAGCAGGTAAGGGTACTTACTGCTTTTGCAGAGCACTGGAGTTTGGCTTCCAACATCCTCATGGTGCCTCAAAACTGCCTACAACTCCAGTTCCAGGGGATCCAAGACCATCTTCAGGCCTTTTTGAGCAATAGTCCCACACAGTGCACACGCATGTACTCAAACAAATGCTCATATACATAAAATAAAAGTGAAAAAGATGTTCCTCTATCTAAGACCAGCTATGCTATCCCAAGTTTTAGCATACTGAGTGTTATTTGTTTCTTCTGACCCCCATTCTGTTGAAAAGTGATGTCTGTGATTTACCCAAGGATTCTTATTGTACCCAGTATAGAAGTCACCTACTTAGGAGCAGAAGTAGACATGTCAATCTAATAATGATTACATACAAAATCCATGAACATCTCTCAAGACAAAGTCTTCTTCATCACCATTTATATTGGGTGTGATATCTGAGGACATTAAAAATACAGGCTAAAATACTCATTACAGTGTATCAGAACTGGAAAGCAAAGATACCATATGAGCAGGGGACATAATACTGCACTATAAAAGTTCAAATTAATTTTTGAGTAATGATCAAGGTTACAATGAATTAAAAATTTCTCAGAATAAAAAAAATCCATTATAAAAGAGTAAAATTCCTATACAATACCACAGCCTAGAAAATCAAGTGCCAAGGTAGTAGTGTTTATAGTACATTAATAATTTTCAGAAATATTTTAATTATATTTTGAGAATTTTGTTTCATGTGTACATGTGCAAGTGTGCATGTGTATGTATGTATGTATGTATGTATGTATGTATATGTGTGTGTGGCATATATCTGCTGGAAGATTCAATATTATAAAGCTGAATATCATTAAAAACTTACCTACTTATTAAACGTAATTCTAAAGTATTAAAAGAGATTTGTTCATGTACGTTCACAGAAATTGGCAAGCTGATTTTAAAAAACCTACAAAAATTGCAAAAGTCCAAGAATTTTAATTCCCATGCATATTACATATTATATATGAGTTGCACATTTATATACCATCCATATAATGTAGTCTATATTCATGATAAAAACCAAAAGTATCTTCCATACTTATATATAGAATCCTTCTGGATCATATAAATTACTTTATGGTTTGAAGCAATATAGAAAAAAAAAAGGAACTAATCTTAAAAGTGAAAATTGTGAGGCTGGGTTTCATTAAGATATAGTCATTGGTTTAATTTAACCCTGGTGATAAAAGTAGAATGCATGTCATGTGACTGTTCATAGGCAACACAGAAAACCATCTATTCTGTCCATGTGGAGAAGGTATTAGCAGAGGTTTCTATCTAAATCCATCCAGGTGAAACACTGAGATTATTGAGGTTATTACAGAAGCGTGGCTATCTAAACCACTAAAAACCCAGCCCCAGTCAAATTCTCCACACATTCTCATGGAGGGAAGGAGTCTGCTGAAGATCTCATGAAGGCTTTGTTAAAGCCCTTGTGAGACTTGTGATACCCCCCCCCCATCCTTTCAGGATGTTGAAATAGATTGAACCTCCTAGGTCTGCTGTGGCTCACCACTGCTGTTCTGCTTCAATCTAACCCAGAGTAAACAACTGCACTGCACTTAGAAACCACATGTTAACAGTACACATCTAATAATATAGGCAGACATAGGAATACATGAGTAATGTGAAATGTCCTGTGAGTCTTTCATTTCATAACTAATAAATAGCTTAAATTTTAAATGGCTCAAAACATTAAACAAATGAACAATGAGAAAAATGAACAAAATTTGTGCATAAAGACCCAATGAGTATGTAAAAATGTGAATTATTGGTTATTAAAATGATGAACACATATAAGAACAGTGTTTGAACCACAGTCCTTAAAAGAAAAGTGACAATGTACAATGTTGTTAAGGTTTCTGTTTAAGAAAAACATCAATAAATTGGATTGTGTTCATGCAGAGGAATGTAATTCAAAATAGAATTGTGAACTAATGCTTACACATTAACATGTGTGGATCACACTAAGCGAACATTGAACTAAACACCCAAGCCATCACATTAAAAAGCTTTTATGGTTCCATTTATGTGAAATGAATAAGCCAGACAAAAATACCTGATGTCATAAATTAGAGTAATGATTGCTTTAGTTGAGGTGAGGGAGTGGACAAGGAGGAGGAGGACTCAGAGATAGTAAAAGTGTTCCATTTGGCTTAGTGTTTATAGATTTTGGTAATTAAAAACTTCCAAAAGCTATAATTTGTGTTTATTGCTAAGTGTACAATGAAGTAAAATTCAGTCACTTAGGCTTAGTTTTAACATTAACACAAATGACTCAGATTGACCTGATGAATAAATCAACTTGGCAGTACATGAGTATAAAAATGACCACTCGCTTATTATAAGTGTTAACCGGCAAGAACTGAGTACCAGAGACCTTTCCTTCTATGGCTCTTTCAATAACTGTGAGTCAAAGGCGTCAGAGAAAATTGTGTTAATTTGTGAATGTGTGAAATTAAGATAGTTACATAAATAGGAAAATCATAAAACCGCATTTATCATTTTATCTTTTTGGGTTTTTTTTTATTACGTGCATGAATGAGTCTGGGAGTGTATTGGATGTGAATGCAGAGACTATGGTGGCTGGAGGGTGCCAAATACCTTGAAGTTGGATTTGCAAGCAGATGCGAGCTTCCACAGTGGGAATAGCACTCTAATCTTTTGGAATTACAAGTGCTCTTGACCACTGAACAATCTCACCAGTCCTCTTAATAACTTACATGAACACATATTTGTGTGTGCATGTGTGTGTGTGTGTATGTGTGTGTGTGTTTGTTTGTGTGCGTGTGTGTGTGTGTGTGTGTGTGTGAGAGAGAGAGAGAGAGAGAGAGAGAGAGAGAGAGAGAGAGAGAGAGAGAGAGAGAGAGAGAGAATGAGAGGCAAAGACAGAGCCAGAGCCAGAGAGACAGAGAGCAGTAGAGGACGAGAGGGAGGGAGGAAGGGAAGGAGGGAGGTAGAGAAAGTATATTCCTATAGTGCATATTCTTCAATGATAAACAAGTAAATGGATATCTAGCTTTTACGCTATTAAATTATGCAATATAGATCCTTTTATTGAACACAAATACATTAAATATTCCTAAGTTAATGTAGATAATGAAATGTTTTATCGATAAATATTCATGTGATTCCTTGTACTTTTTTTAGACTGTGAGATAGCTTTGTGATTTTGCTAGCCAGATATCTGTATTCTCTACTATTCCAAATGATAATAGTTCAACTATTCATAAGTGTTACTTATTATGAATATTAATGTCCTTATCTTTAGTTGAGACACTGAATTTTGTTTCTCCGTAATTCTCAGGAAGGTAATATCAAAATAGTTAGTTTTAAAGCAGCGATTATATTCTGGGACACAAAGCTTTGTGAAGTTTTGCCTCTCGAGTTCTAATTTCATTGGATATCAGCCTTACTCTCTTCTTTTTTGTCTAATTAAAAGTAATGGATTTTAAATGAGCCTAATTAGTTGCCAACTTTCTATTCTTCTGACAGAGACTTATCCCTTTTTAGGTAACAGATGTTTCTTTAACGATTGTTGCACATTATTTAGACCAATTGTATTTACGAGCACATTGGAGACCCAGTAGGCAAACACACCTTTAAGATGCATTTGTAAAGCACCTAAGAGTCTTCACTGAGACCAGCCCCAGTCAGGAAATAGTGGGTCTCGAGTAAGGCATGAAAGAGAAAAACCTTATTAATTTCTAACTAAGATTCATACAGTTTTTTCCTTAAGAATGACAAATTTTCAAAAAAATTTAGAATTACCTGTATTTTATTTTATGGGTACAAGTATTTTTCCTACATGTATGTCTGCACACACATGCATATCTGCTGCCCATAGCAGTCAGAAGGGGGCACGCCATTCCCTGGGACTGGAGTTAGGGATTCTTTTGAGCCACAATGTGAGTGATGAGAACTGAGCTCAGGTCCTCTGCAAGTGTCCTTAACTGCTGAGACATCTTTCTTGCATGCCATCTTTAAAAACATCCTACCGTCAAGTGATTTAATTAAGTAAAAAACTCTTGTTTGGCTCTACCCATATATTTAAGTTTTGATTAATTCCAGATGTAGTCAAATTGAAAACTAAGAACAGCCACCCCAGTCTTTGACCCAGGAATTTCCCATTTCAGGTAATATACACGAACGTGTAACTAGCAAGCTAACTTGTAACTGGGCTAAAACCTAACATCAGATTTGACTCAGGAAGTATTGGATCAAATCATCTACATTCTGACTTTGCTTATACTATCTCACTTTGATGCTATAATTTCTAAAATAGCCATTATGATGTCAAGATGAAATAACAGATTCCAAAGAAGTAAGAAGATACAGTCATGGCAGCTTGTGTGGTGGTTTGAGTGACAATGGCTCTTAAATGCTCATATATTTGAAAGCTTGCTTACCAACTGGTAGAAATGTTTGGGAAAGATCAGGAAATGTGGCCTCGTTGGAGGGGGTTTGTCACTGGTTTCAGGCTGTGAGGCTTCTCCCTTCCTAAGGTTGTGTCTCACTGTGTGAGCTCCCAGCTCCTCCTGCACTGTGGCTGCCTGCCTGCTGCCATGCTCTCTGCCATGACAGGCATGGACTCTCACTCTCTGTAATTATAAGCCCAAGTTAAATACTTGTTTTTTATGTTTCTTTAGTCATGGTGTTCGATCAGAACAATAGAAAATTAACTAAGACATCTTGATTCTTGCTTTTTAAGTGCATTTTTCTTTTAATATGAGTTCATTTTCATTATTTTAAAGCCATGTATTGGTTAATTATTGTGCATTAACTAGTGTGGGTAGTTGTATCTAGCAGTATCATCTTAGAAGCATTTCACTCCAGGCTATGTTCACATATTGTTATTTATAAGGTATGTGCTACTGACAAGATCTGATACCTCTCAGTACTTCAGATCTGCCCCCCGAGAAATGGAAGCTAATGAAAGTATTCAACTCCAAGTGCTGTTGAAGAAATTAATAAAGGTAATGCATACATAGCACTTTTAAGTTGTTGGATACAGAAGATATCGATAAAAATGAACCATTATTAACATGGTGTAGATCAGAGGATTAAATGATAAACAAAATTAGACCCCTGTGCTACTGAAGCTTGCATCCCAATGAGAGAGGCATGGTAAACAGGTACATGCAAGTAAACAAGTAACCCACCTGAACAGTAAGATAAAGGTCTAAAAATGGTAAGTCCTACATGAAGAAGAGAGGGTAAGTCAATAGTGCTGTGAGATACCGGATGGAACATGGATTGTTTACATACATGGGCATGAGTTGTACAGAGCAACGCCAAGCACGCAGGGCTTCTGTTTAATGGGGCTACAGAATGTAGGCATCTTTTTCATGGACAGCTTTTCCAATTGGATTCTGGGAGACAAGAAAGACTGAGTTTCCCAGGTACAGAGAGAGCTTAAAGTTTTTGAGATCCAGATATTCCCTGTAAATTTTGTGTGTGTGTTTGTGCGTTTGTGTGTGTGTGTGTGTGTGTGTGTGTGTGTGTGTGTGTGTGTGTGTTCTGAATGTTTTGAGAAAATTCTACTCAGGGAGAATGATGGACACACAAAGCAGGCAGAGATTACTAAATAGTATCTGGCAAATGATAAAGGCTCTTTAACTGCTACCAATTTCTGGTCTAGTTTGTTTTCTGGTGCTGTTACAAAACATTATGACAAAAAGCAATCTGTAAATGGAAAAGATATATTTGGCTTGCATTTCCAGGTCACAGTGTTGAGGAACTTAAGCAGAATCCATGAGTGAAACTTGTTTACTGGCTCGTTACATGGCTCATGCTCAAGTAGCTTTATTCTGCAGCAATCGGCCTACCTGTCTAGGGTTGGTGACGCTCACAGGGGTCCATGTGAACCTTCAACCAAGATCATCTTTCAGAGACATGACCACAAGCTACTCTGTTCGAGGCAATTTTTCAATCAGGGTTTCTTCCTTTTTAGGAATCTATAGGTAGTATGACATTAAAAATAAACTAAACAAGAAAAACAATGCCCTTAGGGGAGATGGGGAGATGCAGCTAAATCATTGTCCAACCAGTCAACAGTTCAGACAACAAAGGCTGCCATGGATGAGTCATACGGAGCCTAATTTAAAAATATAAGCCCACTTACGGTGTAAAGGACAAAGAAGACAAGTTCAGCCATCGTCTGCCTTGTTGGACAAATCATAAATACTCAGGAAAGATTCACGGATACAGATTGAGTGAATGATATCTACTTTCTTCATAATCATAACCGTTAGTCATAGCATTCCCCAACCCAGAATGAGGGGAGAGAGAGAGAGAGAGAGAGAGAGAGAGAGAGAGAGAGAGAGAGAGAGAGAGAGAGAGAGAGAGAGAGAGAGAGAGAGAGAATGGAATAGGAGGAGGAAGAAGAGTGATTCTTAAGTTCATAGTGTTGCATGCACATAATTTTTTGGGTCCTGGTAGCAATCATTGGTCTGAAAGTTGAATTTTCTCTGTTCAGTGTTTTAAATAATTAAAAATGATTGCCAATTACATCTTTGGTAGCAAAACATATAGATTTGTCAATGCTATTGCTACAGAAACCACTTGCTATCTTTCAACTTTTTTATGTGTTGACATATAAAATATTTTGTAATGAATATACACCTTAACATGGGATCATTGATCTTCTCCTTGACCTCTGTTTTAAGTATGAACATTAAATAGTAATGTTCTTAATACTTGTTAGTGACAAAAGACTTTAATTCTATGAGCTAAAATGGAAGCAAACATTTGAAATCATTGTTCACTTATCAGACTTTTGACAACAATATTTCAGTTGTGCACTATCAAGAGGAGAGGTTTTAGATCCCCTATCCAGATCTAGCCAATGGATACCACATTCTCCACAGTTGTGTGGAGAGTGGGGACTGACTCTGACATGAACTCTGGTGCCCCCTATTTGACCACTTCCTCTTGGTGGGGAGGCCTGGTGGCACTGGAAGGGGAGGCAGGCTACCAGGAAGAGACCTGGTAAGCTGTGATTTTATAGTGGGGGAGGAGGTTCTCTTCTGTAACAGACCTAGGGGAGGGGAATAGGGTGAAAGAGAGAGGGAGGGGGGAAATGAGGAGATACAAGTGAGGGGATAACAATTAAGATGTAATCTGAATAAATTACTTAAATAGTAAAATAAAATAAAAAAAGAGAAGTAGGTTTCTGATTTCAGAGCAGAAAAATGGAGCTGGAAATCATGTTGCCTAAAAACCATATGTAGTTAAAGTATGAAATAGATTAGTATTTAAAAACCACAATACTATAAAATTCACACTTTCAAACACACTGAACTTCAAAACCATTCCTGTAAATGTCTATGGTATTTTCTTTAAGGTCTTACCTTTAAAATTTTTTTGGTTTGTCTTTTATTTTTATATGTGTGTGTATGTGTGCTTGAGTGTAGGTTTGTGCACCATATGTTTGAAAGTGCCTGCAGAGGCCTGAAGAGGGAATCAAAATTCCTGAAACTAGACTTCTGGATAGTTGTGAGACGCCACCTATGATTGCTACAAACCGAACTTGGGTTCTCTTGACTGGAACAAAAGTGTGTGCTCCTAACCACTAAGCAATTTCTTCAGCCTCCAAACTCTAGTGTTTTAGAAATTCACCAACTTATGCTGAGAAAGTGGATATCATATATCATAGAAGTTATTCAAAATGAAAATCAAGTTCATGTCAGCGAGAAAATGCTGTAATGGTTTTTAAAACCCCAGTGTGGGTTTCACACGGCTCCGTGTTGAACACAGGTGCCCTTGACAGCCTGGGTTCAGTTCCCCACCACCACATGAATAGACAAATAGTTAAACAGAAAAAAAAACTGACCAGACAAAGAGTTGGCATGGCACTCCCTCCATGTGCGTGAAGACTGAATGTTGAATTTCTCTAAAACCTATCCTCTGACTTGGTTTCTGTAAAGGGGAAGAGGAAGGAAGAACTGTTGGCAACTGCTTCGCCGTGCCCCTTCATATTCTTCTTACAGGAAAAGCTCTTGTAAGAGTGCCAGTGTTAGTGAACTGTCAGAATGGCTGGCTCTGGGGATTAGCATTTGTTTATCTACTAATCAATTCTTTGATGGGTCAGTTAACAAAATAGAGGCAGGAGGGGATCCTGGAATCAATGTTAGTCCTCATGGCAACGCTTAATTCGCAGCATAAGCATTTAGAAGGAACAGCAGGAAGTTGAGTAGACATGGAGATACAGAAGGAGAAGCTGTAGAAAGAGTGTGCATGCAAGAGTGAGTGAGTGGGTGAGTGAGTGAGTGAATAAGCGAGCGTTTGAGTGGGTGAGTGGGTGAGTGAGTGAGTGAGTGAGTGAGTGAGTGGGCAGGTGGGCGGGCAGGCAGGCGAGTGAGTGAGTGAGTGAGCAAGCGAGCATGTGAGTGGGTGAGTGAGTGAGTGGGTGGGTGAGTGAGTGGGTGAGTGAATGAGTAAATGAGTGAGTGAGTGAGTGAGCGGGTAGGTGGAGCGAGCGAGTGAGTGAGTGAGTGTGTGAGTGACAAAAAGGGAAAGTTTTTTTCTTTTTTCTGTTTTATTTATTTATTATACTATTATTTGCTTATTTGTTATGGGATGTGGGGATTGGCAGGGTCTTGAGTGCATGGTAACCGTGTGTTTGACACCTGGTGCATCACTCATTAAGTGAAATAAGTCAGGAAAGGGAGTAGAAGGTTTTAATTTGGAAAAGAAAGTCCTCTTCTGTATAAGGAACCACGTTTTTATGACATTCAGAGCTAAATCTCTGCTAGGTCCTTCAGTGACTCGAGAGTTAAGTGTGAAAATGGGGATGTTCTTGTCTTTGTGAAGCCACATTTAACCTTTCTTTAACAGCAATATTAAAGAAGAGGTCTCTTTGGAGTTTACTTTGATCACGTGGGGGAAAGTATTCACTAACGCTGTCCTAGAGACACCTCTTTACTCTCTTCACCCACTGGATATGAATAAAGTGCAGACACCATGCAAACATGTGTCATCAGGGTTCTCACTTCATATTAAACACAGCAAAACATGCATTTGCCAGGGTTGTGTGTGTATAGATGAGAGAATCAGCCCTCAGCAAACCCCAACTCTGTGCATCTATTCATTGTAGCACAGCATGTACCTAACACAAACTTCTCAACCTTGCATTCAGCTTGTCACATTGACTACTTGGTTTTTACTTTAATGCACCTTGAAATACTTAAAACTCATTTTATTTGCTCATTCTTGCTTTCCAAACTGCATATTCTGGGGAGCGGGTTATGAATGACTCATTTAAAACAAAGGCTTGAGTTACTAAAAACATTCTCTCATACAAATAAGAGCTTACTATATATTTAATAAAGAAATACATATGAATTAGTTAAGTGGGTGTATCTGGTAGCTGAACAATGCAGACTCTTGCACTTATTGTTTTAGTAAAATCAGTGAAAACCTTAGGTCCCAAAACCGTGTTTTGTGTAAGAATCATTAATAAAAGTGACATTGCCTTAAGTTTATAGAATTGTCACATGGTATGGGTTCTTCTGTGGTCAAGGTGCCAGGATGTTAAAAAAAAAAATAAACTCTTGATTTAAATGCATTTAATTATTCATTAGTTGCTTAACTTCCAGATAACAGGGCAGTTTTCTTCCCCCAATTTATCAGGAAGGTAATTGTTTGCAGGTGTATTGAGGAGATAGCGAGAATTAGCGGCTGCTGCCCATTCTTAGTCAGAAACACATTTAGCCGTGAGGTCTCTTTTCATTCTCTATATAAAATAAACTCAACCCATTTTTGAATTTTCTTATGTAAACCAAGCAATGAAAAAGTATGCTCCCTATTTTGTAGGAATCATGTTTAACCGTTCCACTTTATAGGCAGGATCTCACTACATAGCCCAGGTTACCCTCTGACTTGGAGTCTCCTTCCCAAGCCTCCCAAATTCTGGGATTTCAGGTGGGCTCTGCCATGCTTCGCCTCAGGCTTGCTTTTTTTTTTTATGACTAACTGTCATTATTTTTTTATTCATCCTTTCAGATTCGTACTGTTTCATTCATTCTCTCGGGATGTGGTTATTGGGTGTTAGATGAACAGAAATATCCTGACCTCTTTTCCCAGTAGAACTTAGAATTCTAAGCTGAGTGATACTCCTTCTTGCCATGCACCTAAACTGTGCGCCTTAAATTTCCCTTAAAGTACATGTAATTGCATCATCTTTTCAAGAAATGTCATGTCCGTTAGCATCTCCATTCTCATGTTATGCTGTGTTTGCCGCATGGACCCTCCTGCTTTTATGAAAACGTTTTTATCCGTTTGTTACACAGTCCGTGTCAGGAAGTTTGCTCTCATCGTTGTCTTCACGCTAGACGGCTCCAACAACATCTGAGAGCCTGGCGTTCGTCCTGCCTTAAAGGCCTCCCTAGGCCCTCTGACTGTTCCCAAGTATACACCTCCCCTCCCGCCTGTGATTCATGTTTCAAGCCTTTCTGTGTGGACAATGCGTTCTAAAATGTAGGAGAATATGGGGGAAATCAATGTATAGATGAAGGGATTCATGGCCTTAACTTTTCTTAACAAATGTTCTTATATTTGCCCTGTCAGATAATTTGCTTACTAAGCAGCTAGCAGAAGTACAAAATTCAAAATATTGTCGGCACTGGATATTTATGAAAAAGATTCTCATATGCAACATATCTTTCTTTTGAATTGGTTCCCTTTTTTCTTTTTAAAACGTTGACTTTGAATCTGGAAGAAATTGAAAGCAGGTGCATATCACAACAACTGTCTGTTTATTTGACTGTTGACCTGTTTGTGATGAAAACACAGAATCGTTTTAAAAATCGCTACTTTGTAGTTTTGGCCATGTTTTCCTTTGGGTAATTCTCTTTGACTCTGACACTCAATGTGTAATTTTTCAAATTCAAGACCGATGCAGCTCTTCTCCAAGGGAATGACTGCTTCGAGGAATTCATTCTTGCAGTATTAACTCTGCAATTGGGTGATGGTTGGACTCAAGGAAATAGGCATACGCCATCATTTTATTTTTATATGTTTTCCTAGAAGCAAATAATAGAAAAATAAATAATTCAGAATGTTACCTACAGCATTGATGCATAACACATGCACATAATCACCATGGTTTAGAAAGAGCCATCTTTAAAACTGCTTCATTAATCACTTTGAAACATTCAACAAATCAGCTGACTGATCTAACCAAAGTAACTGCAAGAAATTGATACTTTTCAGAAAATTTTAGTTTCTGATGTACTCTTTGCTTCAAAGTCTTATTTTTACCTAAAAATTACTTTGAAGTAAATCTCATCTGACTTGAGCCTTTTTTTTTTTTTTTTTTAATTGAAAGATAAATGGTCTTGTATCTAGCCTTTAGCCAAAAAGGCCGGGAGATGTGAGGGGCAGATGGAGGGCTCTCTGTTGAGATTAGTAATGTGGCCTGAGGAAAGCAGGAAATATACGTCCTCATTCATACACACACAGGCTTATGCATGAGTTTGTCCTCACCAGAGAGGTTTGCTTGTGCAGTAGATGACAATAAACACAGACGACAATGAACACAAATTCACCAATGTGCAGAGAAGTGGTGGGGTGCTCTGCCCTAGATAGGACATTCAGAGAACACCCACTGCCTCACCCATGGCTCGAGGAACACTGGGGAAGAGGAGGCACACAGATTGTAAGAGGCACAGGTAGTGGAAAGAGGATTTTCTGGAAACATGGGGCAGTTTCACATTTGAATTCACAGTATACACAAGACTTCCCGCAGGCTCAGGGCCAGACAAGAATGCCAGCATGGGTAGGGAGATGGACAGGAAGTCCTACCCATAGCTAAGGAGCTAACAGCAGTTGAGAGTTGCTGGGAGAAGTCAAGCCAGTTTTCTTTAAAAGGGTAGCCTTGATGGGTATGCCACACATCAGTGAGGGTCATAGATCTAAGAGCATGTGGGCAGCATAGACTATTCTTGGTTAATTTTATTCAAAATAAAGAAGACATAATTTGGGCAGGTATAGAAGTAGGGGAGGGGTATAGATCTGCAAGAAGTAGGTAGTGGGTAGGGGATAAATATAGTCAGAGCTTATTGTAGGGAATTCTCAAGAAACTAATATAAATAAGAAAAATATTTAAAATATAATTATAATTTTTGTTAAACATAAGACATGAGGTTAACTCAAACATTTGATGACTTTAGAAAAAAATCTTTATGAAATTTAATTCAATTAGCATAAATATTAGTACAAATCATTAAACATTTTATATTAGTAAGCCAAAGGTTTTTAACTGCTTAACATGGTTTATTTAAAAGAAAAGCCACAGAATCTTCCCTAAATCTACTAAAGAAACTATAGAATTAAGACTATAGATATGATTTCCCATTAAACCCTTCTGGACTCTGAGCTTTATCGTCTTAGGTGATGACAAAGACTTATTACCTTAGATACACCTTCTAGAACAGCTTTTTATAGAATATACAAAAGCTGCAGAGGTGGTGATTGACAGACAAACAGAATGCTTACCCTCTACTGTTGGGAACACAAACTAGTAAAGCCAGTGTGGACAGTCCTTAAAACTTGATTATAAGATCATGGAGAGGCAGCTTAGTGGTGAAGAGTACTTGCTGTTCCCAAAGAGGGGCCTGAATTCAATTTGCAGTGCCCACGTGTTGGCTTACAACCATTAGCAACTCTAGGTTTAGATGATTCAATGTGATACTTTAGCTTCTACAGGTACTGGGCATGCAAATGACGCATAGGCAGACATATGGGAAAACATTCATACACATCAAGTAAAAATACATTTAAAATCTTCTTTTAAAACAATTGAAAATAGCAAGCCTTCAAGACATAACAGCCAAATGGGGCAAAACAAAACACAGTAGAACAAGGCAACGCAATAGGAGGCAAAGAGTTCCAACAGCAGGCAAAAGGGTCAGAAGTGAACCCAGGCCCATGGTTAGGAGCCCCATTAAAAAAAGCCAAACCAATGGCCATAACTTATACGCAGAGGACATGGTGGTGCAGATCCATGCATGCCTCATGTTTGCTGCTTTGGTCCGTGTGAGGCCAGATGAGCTCTGCTTATCTGACGAGGTGGGCCATCTTCTCCTGGCGTCTGCCATCCCCTTGACTACAAGAATTTTACCCCTTCTTCTGCATGGGGGTTCCCCAATCTCTGAGGGGAAGGACCTGATTTAGAGACTCTTTCTGCATATTGTCTGGGTGTGGCTGTCTGCACCTGCTACCATCTGCTTAACCACGGGGCACTCTCTTCAGCTCCTTTGCTTGTGTGTTTTACTGTTTTTTTGTATGTGTGTGTGTGTGTGTGTTTATTGTTTGTTTGTTTTGTTTTTTGAGATATTATCTTATATAGCTTTGGCTGAAATAGCTGTTTAGCCAAGGCTGGTCTTTAAATTCTGATTTGTTTGCTTCTACTTCCCAAATAATACGACAACATGTACATGAACTCATGACAGGGATAGCAATATCATTTCTAAGATAACTCAGAATAACTGGATTTTGACTGTGATGCTGAAGCTAAGTAGAATAATTTAAAATAATCTGAGAGTGGCATAGGAAAGGACCTTGGTCCAAGTCACATACCATGACATTTGATTTCTCACATCAAATGTGGAGTTGCCCATAATGGATTCAGAAAAGCAAACAACTTCAGTACAAACAATATCAGAGGCAGCTCTTCACTTTTAAGACTCTCCACCCTGCCCCAAATTGCTAATTACAACTTTGTTTTTTTTTTTTTTCCAAAAATTGAACATCAAATTTTCTTCGGTGTCATGTGACAGGCATGTACTTGTATTTATTTTGCCTAAATAATTGGGCACCAGTAGAAATCTAATAATGTCCATTCTACAGCAGTGTGCATTTCCTGCATCCTGTGAACTCTTTAAGATGTATTTTAATTTTGTTTGTATGAGTGTTTTGTCTGCATGTGTGTATGGGCACTGTGTTTGTAACTTTCCCAGAGAGGCCAGAAAAGAGCTTCGGATTCCCTGGAAATGGAGTTACATACAAATGGTTGTGAGCAGCCATGTCATGCTGGAACCAGAATCCTAGAACCTGCAAAAACAGCTCGTGCTCTATCGAGCCTTTTCTTCTGCACCAATAGAATGTTCTTGAAGTTCCTTGAAGTCAGGGATTTAAGTTATTAAATGTAATTAACATAGTTAAGGTAACATTAATATGATATATAAAATTTTATTTTTTACAATTTTATTAAATATTTTTACATATACGTTTATATTATTACATGATATATGTTTTTATATATGTGTTAGTATATATGATACATTTTCAACATTGACATTCTCATTAAGCTGCAGTTCACTATTGATTATAAAGACTTTGACATAACTTCAAATATGCTGGATGGCTGTAGCATACCTCTTCACTGTGAACCTTTGAAAACAAAGTTACATGTGCCTCTAAAGTCAAGTTTTAAAAATTCCCTTCTTTATCCCTTACTTAAGAAGTTACTGAGATGGTTATAAAAAAAAATTTAGACTTCGTTTATGATGCTTGATATTACAGGTCTGAACTCAAAAAGTCTTTCTTTATAAAGTTGAATTTCCCAAGATTTGCTTAAGCACAGATGCTATCACATCAGTCTTAAAATAGATGCCAGACGCAGAGGACTGAGTTTCTTCTTTCCTATTCAGTGCCATGGACTCCTACCTGCCAAGTTCTCCTCTACTTTGTCAGCTGGAATTAAAATGTGCCGTTCGGTAGGGGCAACTATGGGAGGATGTAATTCCTTACCGTTCCCAGTCATCCTGCTGTGAATTAGATAGACAATGCTGCTCAAACTGTTTTCCATCATCCGCCATAGACTTTGTAATACCACCATCACTTCCATCAAGACGCTTGGACTGAGTACACGGTAGAACAAATGAAGTTTTTCCAACTAAAAAGCTATTGGGAATACGGCATCATTCTTTGCACTTTCAGCGGAGTCAGTTACATACCTGTATAGTTGATTTTAAGAATATTCAGGTACAAATTGCGTGAAAAGGTCCTATATCTAGAGTGAATTTCAGGAGTATCAAAATTCACCCTGTTTTCCTAAGGTCAAAGAGACCAGACAGAGAAAACAGACTGACAAAAAAAAAAATGGCCATTTAGAAAAATGCATATGTGGTTAAGATTAGGCAGAGATTGGCCTAGAGATATGACTCAGTGGTTAGGAGCACTTGCTGCTCTTGCAGAGGGTTCTAGTTGGTTCCCAGCACCACAATTCTCCGTAACTCTAGTCCTGCAGTGTCTGATAAATTATTTTGGCCTCCTTAGACACCAGGCATATACTTCGTGCACCTGTGCATACTTGTAGGCAAACACTCATTATATCTTCAAGTTTAAAATATTGAAATTAATTAATTTTTAAAATCTTCAAAGTCAAAGTTTAATTTTGAGAACAACAAAGGATTTTGTCCTTCCACAAAATGAGATAAGATATTAGCACTGGTCCGTTTTCAGTTTTTCAAAATTATGGAAATTTTATAGATCAGTTGAGATTTGGGATTAGGCTTTACAACTCTGCGTTTTGATTGGTTGTGGTTTTCTGTAATGGTTTCCAGATGTTGGCATGAGAAGCTTCCTTGTTGAGAGATGAGTACCGCATTTATCTGTTTGTAAAAGGACACAATTTCTGTATTGGAGGCTCAGGGAACATCCTGGGAGAGGGGTTGGGAAGATTGTAAGAGCCAGAGGAACTTGTCTATCCAAGGAACTTTAAAATCTACTCCTACGAAGTCTCAACCAACATGGCAACCTAAACACATGCTGAGCAAGTACAACACCAATAGATATGCTAAAGTGCATGAGTTAAGCCCAGGAGACCTCAACCCTACACAAGGAACTATAGACAAGTAAGGAATGCTGAGAGTAGGAGAGATAGTCTTTCCCAGGGAAGGGCATGGGAATTGGTTATCCAAAAAAACTAATGGTCAGCCCTGACAACATACATACATACATACATACATACATACATACATACATACATATACATATGTGTGTATGTACACACACAAATAGCATTATGTGACCTGAGCATATATCTATGTATTTAGTGTATATACATATATATATCAATATTTATCAATAACTAATTAATTTGAAAGTGAGCAAGAGTATATGAGAGATGAAAGAGAAGAGGGGAAAGGATGTAATTACCTTATAATCACATTCCCTTGTAATATGTAGATGACAGTGGTGGGCTTTTAAGAAGTATGTGTGTCTTCAAAATATTATAAAAGCTTTGAAATGTTTGTAATTAAACTCAAAATGTAACACTAAAATATCAAAGTATAGCATTTTCTCTAGTAGGACTTAAGCTTTCTATCATAGGAAACAAACTTGAAAAGCATATAAAATGCTCTATTTTAATTGTCTTGTTGCAAATTATAGTTGACATATTAAGTGTCTTAATTATCTACCAAGAACAATTATTCTTAGTTTGCCTCTAAGTCCTGGCTACAATGTAAGTCTGTAATAAGGTAATTTAAAAATTAAAATGGCACCAATGGGTACATGAATGAATTAGAAAGAAGACTATCATTTTAAAGAAGAATACTGGTATTTTTCTAAATGAGTTGAGTGGACACTGTCTTCCATGTAAAATTCTCTTGCTAAAGCCCCACAGGAAAATGGCATTAATTAGCCCCTGATCTAAGCAAGTGTCTATAAATCCCTAAAATAGATGCCTTTTTGCCAGAGTATCAGCTATTGAAAATATATTGAATGGTCTTTCAAACATCTTAAAAATATATAATTAATGGAATCTTCCACACATAGAACCCCAGAAAAACAATTTTATTTATAATAAATCTCCCAAAACCTGGTGTCTTTTCAGACTGATCTACAGTGTATTTCCCGTGTTCTCTTGTTTGAAATAAGAGTATCTATTTGACCATGGAGCAGGGACAGCTAAAAGAAGCAACAGTGGAAGAAATTAATCCACTCTGCAGGACTCTGCCTATCAACAGGGCTTAAGGATGACTTCTGCTCTACATTATTATTCTGTTGATTTATGGTGTTTACAGAAGTCTGGTTGCATGCCTGGAGAGATACTTTCCATAAAATGTAACTAATTACACACATACACGCATATGCATGTGCATGAGCACGCACGTGCACACACACACACACACACACACAGTTTCATTTACTACTTTAGCACACTGCTTTACTGCATAATACTGAGTAATGTCTTTGTTTGTGGTGTATGCTTCTATGTTCACTGGTGTGCTTACTGTATCTGTTTATGTATGTGTATATATTTGTGTGCGTCTTTGTGTGTGTGTGTGTGTGTGTGTGTGTGTGTGTGTGAGAGAGAGAGAGAGAGAGAGAGAGAGAGAGAGAGAGAGAGAGAGAGAGAGAGAGAGAGAGAGAGAAGATATTGAGATACCAATATCAGGCGTCACCCTCGATAACTCTCCATCCTATTTTTGAGATATGATCTCTCCCTGAACCTGGTGTTCTCTCATGCACTTATACTCGCTGGCCAGGGAAGCCCCAGGATCCTCCTGCCTCTGCCTTACCAGAGCACATCTGTCTTTTACATGAGCACTGGGGATCTGAACTGATTTCTATGCTTGCACAGCAAGCACTTTACCGACAGAGCTGTCATCCAAGATCCAATACTATGTCATTTATAAAAATAATATGTAGCCTATTTCACTGATTTTCATCAATTTTTCGACCAGATGACATAACACATCCTTAAAGCACAGATTAAAAAGATAATCTTATGAGGAAAAACTCAGAAAAAAAAAATCCACAGATGATTTTTCTCTGGTTTCATATATTATATTGTCAAGCCCATCAAATAGCTTGTTTACATTAATTGAGATGAAAAATTGCGGCAAAAACATGTGCATGTTTTTATTAAAATTCTTTTTCCTATAATTCATCAAATTGGGACCATTCTTTGGTGGAAAGTTGGAGTCTAATGAAAGAATCCAGACTTTGTGTTCTTTTGATAGGCCTCATGTTATGCCAGCGTATATAAATTTAAGAGAGGAGAGAGAGAGAGAGAGAGAGAGAGAGAGAGAGAGAGAGAGAGAGAGAGAGAAACAGACACAGATACAAAGACAAAGACAAAGACAGAGAAACAGACACACAGAGGGGTGGAAGGACAAAGGGAGGGAAGGGTTAGGGAGATGTAGGTATAATTCACCAAACACTAAGGTTAGTTAAAGGTCCTTAGTTACATTTTATGAATATTTTCTACTGAATTTTTCTAACACCCAGAACTTATCTCCAAATTATTTTCCTTAATTATCTAATGAAAGGTAAAAGACTATTAGTCAAATTTTTTATTCTTTTTTGTTTTGTTTTGTTTTAATTCTGATGTTTTAATAAAATAATCATGAATTAACATGATTTTAAAAGGTGGTAAGGTTTAAGGATACATCATACATAAAAGCCTAGTGTACATACTGAACAATAAACATTATTACTAGTCAAAAAGAAAATTAAAATGAAAAATATGCTTCGAAACTTACATTTTTTTAAATGGTAAAATGAGTCTGAGGAAACATAAGCCACTGGCTCTAAAATAGGCCACAGGAACAGACTTCATTATCTGACCTTGTCCACTCACACAGGCCTTATATCTTAGTTTTTAAAGCTTAATTAGAAGAGCAAATATATACTATATGTGTCTTTCAGGGTCTGGGGTACTTCACTCCAGATAATCATTTCTAGTTCCATTCATTGGCCTGCAAATTTCAAGAATTCCTTGTTTTTCATAGTATTTCACTGTGTAAATGTATCACAGTTTCTTTATCTATTCTTTGGCTGAGAGACATCTAGGTTGTTTCCAGATTCGGACTATTATGAATAAAGTTGCTATGGACATAGTCAAGGAAATATCCTTGTTGTCTTGTGGGATATACTCACTTATAAGCAGATATTAGCCACGTAATACAGTATATCCACACTACAACATACAGACCTAAAGAAACTAAATAACAAGGAGGACCCTAGGGAGAACTCTTACTTTCATCCAGAAAGACAAATAGAACAGGCACCAGGAGCAGTTGAAGAGAAGCAACAGGAAGGGAGTCTGCCATAGAGGTCCTCTGAAAGACTCCACCCAGCAGGTGGAGATTCAAGCAGATGCTGTGACTCACAACCAAACTTTGGGATGGAGTGCAGGGAGTCTTATGGAAGAGCTTGGGGTGGGGTGGGGGGTGGGTAGAAGGACCTGGAGGGGACAGGAGCTCCACATGGAGACCAATGGAACCAACAAATCTGGGTGGAGGACGCGGTGCTGCAGAGACTGATGCACCAACCAAGAACCATGCGTGGTGAGGACCTAAACCCCCTGCTCAGATGCAGTAGTCAGGCAGCACAGTCTCCTTGTGAGACCCATAATATGGGGAGTAGGGCCTACCTCTGACATGGACTCTGTCGTCCGCAAGTTGATCATTTCCTTCTGGCAGGGCAGCGTTGCTAGGCTACAGAGGAAGAGGATACAGACAGCGCAGATTAAACTTGATAGGCTGAGGTCAGATGATAGAGGAAAAGAGCTCCCTCTCTCTGAGCATTAGGGGAGGGGGAAAAAGTATGAGAGAGAGAGAGGGAGGCAACAGGGGAGGGTGTAGTAAACAAAAATTTAAAAAGGCAGAAAACCTAGCTTCCTGGGTATTTATTACTCTGTAAGTTTCAAGTTTTCCATCCATGTTGACTGTGTGATGAGTACCTTGAAGCAAGTATCATATTCTGTCCCAGTATTACCTCAAACTAATTACTTCACGATTGGTTTAACCATGCATTTACAAAGTGATTGACAATACTTTTTTTTTTATTGGTCTGCATATTTGCATGCACAAGCTCTGAAACAGTCTTGACTAAACTATTCTGCAATCTTCTCTTTCCCAAATATATATGGACTTTGACATTATCATATATATGTATATATATATATATATATATATATGTTTATATATTTGAAACTGATGTCAACACGATCAGTCTCATAGAATGACTTGAACTGTGAACGCAGCTTACATGAATAGGTGATTAATCTACGTGACTGAACAGTCAAAAATTTTAATGAGCAGGTCCCATATTTTCCCTATTATTTTCCTTTCACGCCTGAACCGTTGACTAATTTGGGCTTATGTTTCTATAAATGGCAGTAGAAAATAAGCCTTCGTAATAGATCCTAAATGACTGTGTGGACTTCAAGAATGTTTTCCAGCGGAAAGAAAATATAAATCTTTTATGCAGTTGAGTGCTAAAACAGATTATTGATCAGTGTCGACAGGTGGAGCCAAGACAAATGGCCCTTAATCGGTGCCCATGTAAATACATTAACCACAAAAGGACTATTTTCATGAAAGATTAAGAAAATCCATATGGACCTTTTTTTGTTGTTGTTGTTCAACCATTCACAGACTTGGTGTGAAACTCCAGAAGTGTAAGGGAATCTTCTACGGTATTTTAAAGCTCAGGTTATATATTTTTCCTGGAACTACTTATAGAGACCCAGGCTGTTTTTAGAAAGGCACTGTGGCTGCTTGGGCCAGTGTCAAGGCAACACTTTCCAAAATAGAACGAGGAAGATTTGCATGTCTCAGTGACATTTGAACTTGATGGAATCTGCACTCACTTTAAGATCAACGGTGCTTGTTGGTTTAAGGGGACTTGGTTCTGATGTACATGCAGCTGACCCTGAACGTTCTGAGCCCTCTCACCGCCTTCACAGCATCTCACATACTGTGGGTCTGTTCTCTCTTCTTCTTTGTTATTTTTTATTTTTATTAGAAGTAGGTTGCTCAGCCTCTTTAAGCCCATTATTGCCCATTACATATTATTCATCAGCTACTGATTAGCAAGCACAGGATACAGTGATATAATTACTTGTTATTATTAAATGGGTAATGCATATAAGTAATAGACAGTATGCCCAGTCCTGACTCAAAGGTCGATAAATGTTAGTCATGTTTATCATCATTGCTGCCCGCTGCCCACTACTTTTACTTGGCTGTTGAATTAACCTCTTAGGGACAACGATCTTTGTCAAAGAGAAATTCTACCTTAGATTTTTTTTTTCCTTTTCATTCTTTTGCAGTTGTGGCGGAAGAATCATCTGTCTTTTTGGGCAGCTCTGCATTCCGTCTTCTTCTGACCCATGTTTTAGTACTTGGTTTCTTTATACTTGAACATGGAATGTCCCACTCATTGTTCCTAAACACAGCTCATTAAGGGTATAGTCTACCTTCAGTGTACAAAGCATCACATATGATTTATAGAAATTCATAGGATCTGAGTTCTAGCTTCAGGACTCAAGCTAAAAGACAAAACAAAAACCAGATGTGTGTGCTTGTAATGCCAGTGCTGAGTCACAGGAGGATCACATTGCTGCCCCGCTCACCCAGCCTACATAGTGAGTACTGGGGTCAAGGGAGACCCTGTCTCAATGATTAAGGAACTGCAAGACTGTTTTACCTCTGGCTTACACAGGCACGCATGCACGCACGCATGCATACACACATACACACACACACACACACACACACACACACACACACACACACACACACTATTTGCACCTGCTGAGTCTGCTTAGCGTTTTTCATGCCTGGAGAAAATCATCCATCCCTAACATATTACATTTTTATAGTTATATTAATCCCTTTTTGAAACTTTTTCTTCAGACTGTTACACTTGACCCTTTCTCTACAGGTGGGAGAGAGTCTGATTTTCTGTGACTTAATTCCACATAGCTCTAGCAGCTGACCCTCTTGGTTTTGTTCTTCATGCCTGTCAAACATTCCTTTGCAAGTTACACTTCAACCAATTTGAAATTTCCAATTCAAATCACTCAAGATTCTGCAGTGTATTGCAGCCCACCTCACAATCCCCTTCCTCTGTACTTAGTTTTTTATCAAGAGTCTATTGATGTCATCAATTGTATTTCCTGTTAGTAAATGTTAATGGGGGAAATGATGTGTTTATTTTTTGAAGACACCAAAAAAAAAAAAAAAAAAAAAAAAACCTTTTACTTTCATTAATGATTTCGCCCCCATGCCACAAGTATCTGCATACACATAATTTTAGCACACTGTTCAAACTTCAGAATCATAGAGATCATCTTTCAAATACCTCACCCAAAGCACCCTTACAGGGTCCAATTCCTTCTCCAATATTTTTAGATTGATTTACTCTGCTACTTGAAGACACTAAAATAGCCATTTGGGGGATGCTTTGTCACTGGAAATTCTTTTTTAAAATTACAAGCAGTTGTTACTCTGTAATTTTTGCCACTGACATGGCTTCTATTTATATACTTGGCTTAGACTGACTTGAATCATGTATTCCCCTGATAAAAGATTACATAGAAAATGTATCTTCTCTGATCAAGGATTCTATCTAAATTCATTTTGTAAGCTAAAGTTCAAAGGTTGTACATCTTTCCTAGAGCCATAGTCAACATCACACTGACATTTAGCAAGTCCAAAAGTCTTTATTTATTTTTATGCTCCCATCAACAAAGCATCATCATTTGTTTATTTCATTATTAGTCATATTGCATCTCAGGAAAATTAAGGATTTTCTGTCAGTTAATAAAATATTTTTGCCTCTACCCCCAATAGCTCCGGCATGTCTCATTCTTGTCATCTGTTCTGTGTAAAATGCCCCTTCCATTCTTTATTACCCTTTTAAATATAGATAGAGTGCTCTTATATAATAGAAACTACATGTCACAAAAGTGAAAGAATAGAGCTAATGATGTCTCCTCTATTATTGTATATCATTTATGCAATATCTTGCAGATTTAGAAACAGGTTTGTCTCTAAATAACCAATATATTTAGAAGAATAGCTTTTCTAACCCTGAAATTAAAAAATCATAAAATATAGTCTTTCCAGAGGCTCTGGACTGTATATTTCTGTGATGCAGGGCACTAACACTTCCCCAGTGGATCACTACTGCATTGCGAAGAACTAGTCACCTTCATAATTTTCATGAATAAATGGGAGGACAGATGGTCCTTTCCAACTTAAGGTTCAGCTGCCCATCCCACAGCAACTGCACTGCTTTAAATGATTAGAGAATCCTGGAAGCCAGGAAATGTTTATTGTTTTGGAAAGAGGGTGGGCCAGGATGGGATTTCACTTTCACTTTTTCCTGAAGGAAAATATTCCCCTGCAGATTTTATGTGACATATCAGAACTACAGTCCTGCCTTTGCCAACTGTCAAGACATCCGATGGCTAAGGCAACTGGGGAAGACAGCAATAAAATCAGCTGACTCCCAGCCAAGCAAATGCCAATTATAGTTTGTTTTAAGAGTGCTGGAAGGCCTGGCCAGAAGCCAGCTGCACGGAGGATGGACAGGGGCTGCTGAAAGGGCATGGAGCAAAGACTAAAGCCTGCAAGATTCCAGAGACGAGATTGACACATCAGCAGTGACAGAAAGGGTGGCCAGGATGTCTCAACGATGACTTATTCTCTTTGCCAAGTGAACTATTCTTTCATTTATAGATCAAAGTCGTTATGTTTGTTAGAGACTACAGAGTATGAGAAGGATTTATTTTGGGTTTTTTAAAAACATGTTTTTAATTAGGAAAGTCACCATTCACACCATCTACTGATGGCTGACTTGGCTTTGTCAGTGCGCAATACAAACCACATCTGAAGGCAAGGAAAAAATAAGTGCTCTCTTGTGTAGCTAACTTTCTCATTCACTGTAAAACAAAGTTACTGAGTGCTTCGAATGACATTCCACATCTCGTTACGTCCAAATAGAGCTGGATAAAAGTGCTGGGGTAATTTAGAGACACTATATGATTCTTGCTTGGATTCTCAAAGGTTTCCCTTTGTCTAGAAGAAAGGTTAATGCACCTCCATAGGGTAGTTTGAATTGGCTCATGGATATATATTGTATTTCATTGACAAATTAAACCATGTAGTTTTGAGGCAGTGGCTATAATGGAGGCATGGTAGGCAGAGCATGGTGCACTTACAAATGAGACATGGGAAAGTTCATAAACTGTTTTGTAGGTGAGGTATTACATTGCCAACGTTGAGAGGTCCTTACAATGAAAAGCTAGCACTAAAGAAGAGATCTACGTGTGGATAGAAGAATTGCCCTTTATTGAGTGTTTATTCTAATGGGATACTCTACCAAATCTTCCTCCTCCCAGAGTGAATTTTAAACTCCAAAACTTGAGCATTTTAGAAACTTCCAAGCTCATTTGATACATTTTTACACATTAAAGATTTATTTCTATGTTAGGGAGATTACAATCTAAGTGCTCGCTGTAATGACTTTATGAAAGCTGAACTTCTATTCCCCAGGGCCTGTTTCAAGTGCATCATTTTAATATATAGATAAAATTGAGAAATAAAAAAACTACCTAGCCAATTTCATATTAATAATATTATATTTATGAAGCAAACAGAATATCAGTAATTTGTTTCCATTCAGATGTTAAGGACATGTGATTTCCACAGTCATGGGACCAAAAGCAAATAACAATGACATGCCAGTGCCCTGGAGCAAGCTCTACTTATTGATGGTGGCTTTGTGCAGAGGACATAGCTGCTCTTTCTTCAATATTTTTATATGCTGTTGAAATGATGGTCTCGCACATTAACTGATCAGCAATACAGGTCCTGGGGCTTTTGCTTGTTAAAGGCTCAACTTAGAAGACTCCCTACTCCTTACCTGGGACCACTCATTGAAGCCATCCATGGAGATTTAATCAGTATTTATTCTTGATGTTACTGAGCAGAGATGGATGCCCTCATTCATAGATGTGTCCTGTTGGTTATAGTTGCTTCTTAGGTGGAGTTAATGTACACCAGCAATGGTGTCACTGATCTAAACTGATGCAGTGGTTCTTAAACTCCCAAGAGTGAAAGAGTCCCTGGCATGTTTGTAAAAACGTAAGTCTAAAAACGGACAGGTAGCTGGGTGATGTGTAAGCACGAGAGTCTGGATCTCTGGAGCCCTCACAAAGATAAGCCTGGCAGCTGCAGCTCAGACTCCAGCAGTTCTGTGGTGGGATGGAAAATGGGGACAAGAGAATTCCTAGGCTAATGTTGAATAGGCAATGGTGGAACAAGAAGAGAGCCTGTCTCAAACAAGGTATAAGGTAAGGAATGTCACCAGAGATTACCCTCCGACGTCCAAATACATGCAAGAGTACATTTGCCCCTGAAATCACAGATGGACACACACACACACACACACACACACACACACACACATGCAAACATACAAAGATGTAATCACACAAATACACAGAGGTCCTTTAAATGTTTGTCTATCTAGTTACCTAATTGATTTGCAATAAGGTAATTTTTCTAAACTATATTTTGGGGGGAAAAGAAAAGAAATAGGCAAAACTATCTTCCTTTGCCTGCCTCAAAATGGGGGGAAACGTGATTCAGTTTCTTTCTTTAATGGTGGCTTATAATCTGGTAATACCAACTTAAACCATGTTCAACTTCATCCAAAGCACACATTTCTTCGTTTTGTCATCTCTCACATTCATGTAAATGAAAACATTTACAAACGCAGGGATACCATTTTCCTGCCACGCCCAATGAGAACAGTGGGTCATATTACCATGTAAGGTAGATCTACCGTTGATAGAGCATAGAGAGAAAGGGAAATCTCCTAGAATTCAAGAAGAATTTTCCCTTTATTGGACTGTGATTTTCCTTAAAGTGTAAAATTTTATTTAAAAGAATGAGCTTTTGTTCATGATCCAGCAGTTCCATTCACAATCATTTAGCCAAGGAAATGGAAACATGTGACCCCCAAAAGATGATATGTATGCGAATACTCCCAAGAGCTTCATTCATAATAGCCAAGATCACAAGCAATATAAATTACTTTTAACATATGAGTCAGAAAAATGAATTATGATATAAACCAAAAGAAAAGGATAAATGGCAAAAGAGAAGGAAATAAGGCTGCGTGTGGTGCCATACCCTTTAATCACAGCACTTGAGAGGCAGAGGCAGACAGATCTCTGTGAGTTCCAGGCCAGAATGGTCTACAAATTGAGTTCCAGGACTTCCAGGGCTTGTTACATAGAAAAACCCTGTCCTAAAAAACAAAAACAAAACAAAATAAAAATAAAAAGTAGGAGAGGGGAAAATATTATATAAAATACAGCATACTATTAATGTCTAATTAATACAATGCTATAAAAATAAAATATATGTATGATAATAGAAATCAAAATAATGGTACCCGAAGATAAGCAGATTAGCCAAAATGGGTTGATTTTGTTTTAGAACCAATTTTTACAATTATTAATTTTAGTTCTTTAGAATAAAAATCTATTTTGATTTCATCATATTAAAAATTTCAGAAATCCCCTGAATCAAACGTTACATATCAACTTAGTAAATGCATAATTCTGCTTCATATGAACAAGAGCACATAATTTTTTATTAAAATTTAACCATACAAGTTGATTAAAAAAATAATAAATTAGAGACTGGAGAGTCAGCTCAGAGATCACAGGCACAGATCTGATCATCACACAGCAGCTTACAGCCACCCATAACTCCAGTTCCGGGGAATCTGGTGCCAAATTTTTGCCTCATCAGGCACCAGGCATAAAAGTAGTTCACATATACACATGCAGACAAAATTCCCACGCATGCAAATAAAATAATTATAATAAATTAGCTTGAGTGTGGATCAGTGCTCATGTATAATACAGTTGATGTTAAAATATATGCCAGGACAGATACTCAGCAGAGCACCATCACAGTGATGAACATGATTTGCTATTTCAGACATCATGCCATGGAGAGTAACGTAGAAATAAATGATGAGTAATTTGTATTCATTTCTACATGAAATGTGGGGGAGCGAAAAAAGGACTTTTCAATCAAAGTTTGATGGTTAAAATACTAACACTTGAACACAAGACTGATGATACACACACACACACACACACACACACACACACACACACACACACACACACATCATCACAAGCAAAGAGTTCAATAAGAAATTTTCTATTGAGAATTGCCAGGACCTCTGTTGGTTAAATGTGAGAAAGAATATAGTAGAATATAATAGAAATATCTATTTTTTAACAAAACCTAATGTGTACTCTGTGTCTCTTGTTCCCTCCTCTTTCCTGTTCTTTCTCTTACCTTTCCCTCTTTTCACCTCTCTTTCTTCCCCTTTCTCTCTCCTTTTCCCTTTCATCATCCACAAACATCGCACATGGACCTGGGGCATCAGCATGGCCTGTAGCACAGATCACCGATGCCACCATGGGCTGCAAGAACAGCACAAACCATGGAGGTCTTCTGAATAGGCCCAATCCAGATAATGAACTGTTCTCCATCTTGGCATCCTGTTGTTGCCCAGAGCCAGGGTGACTGTGCAGCTGCACTGGCAGCATGCTCAGGGGCAGACCATGCTCCTGTGGCACCACAGATTGGACGCAGCCCTGAGAGGGCTGGGAAATGGGTGTGATTGGGGCCCATTACGTGAAAATCCCAAATAATCAATACAAATATGATGTTGAAAATATAAATAAAATATGAGAGAGAGGGGGTGGGTGGGAGGAGCACCCCATCCATGTGGCGCTGGTTTTGAGGGAGAAGCTGAGGCTTGGCACCATGAGAGGCCATTGGTGTAGGAAAAACCATCGCAATGGAAACCCCAGGATCGAATGAGTCATAGGGTCATCTAGGGAGGTTGAGGCTTGGGACTATGTGCAGCAGGTTTGGTGTCCCTAAAGAAAGGCCAGGAGGCTATGTGTATAGGTACAACTTGAGGGTGTTCCAGCATGTTGGAAATGCCCAGCCTGTGGGATGGCTGCCAAGGATGGTTTCCGCGATGGAGTGGAGATGGCCTGAGCCTGTCAGATGAGCTATGTCTGCCACAAATGGCAGAGCTTAAGAAGTGTAGCTGCCAAAGGCCTTTGGAGCCCAGAAGATTCTATGTGAATACCAGATGTAGGACACTGAGCTTCATGATTTGGTTCACATTGTTGAACGTTGGCTCGGTTTTGATCTGTGCCCTGGGTCTTCCTTCTTGAACTAAGAAGTAGTTAACTTAATTATTTTATTTTATTTTATTTTATTTTATAGGTACCCATAGTTAAGAGACTTTGGAGGATTTACAGAAGCTGGATATATTAAAGTGGATATTCTTAAGTGAATGAACCTTTAAGAGTATGGGACTTAAATTATACTGTTGTGTAGTGTGATGCTGACGTTTATATGCGATCATGGGAATAAACAACAAAAGGAAAGCTTACGGTTTAGTAGTAATGCCTTAGTCGACGAGAGATCATGTGTCCTATTCAGATGTTTGTTAACATGATCTACAATGTGATTATCTAAGAGAAGAACTTCAGTTGGAACAATACCTCCATCAGATTGCCTGTAGGCAAATCTGGAGGGCATTTTCTCCATCAATAATTGATACGGTGGAGGGGACCAGCTTACTGTGCACAGTGTCACTTCTGGGCAGGTGGTCCTGCGTAGTCTAAAAAAAAAAAAATCAGGCTGATCAACCCATGGGATCAAGTCAGCAGAAAGAGCTCCCCCATGGCCTCTTCATCAGTTTCTATCTCTAGGTTCCTACCTCTAGGTTCTTGCCTTGAATTCTTACCTTAGTTTCCCTTCATGATGGACTGTAACATGTAAGATGAAGTAACTCTCCAGGCCCCTGCAGTTGCTTTCTGTCACTATCTAATCATAGCAGTAGGAAGAAAATTAAGATAATAGCGTATGAAATATGTGATCTTTTCATACACGATTGAATCAGAGGTCAACTGCAAGCAACAGAAACATTGTCTAACCTTCAATGAAGTGTCTCTTTGTTCTAGCATTCTTCTTTTGTGCAGGTGGGTGCCATTCAAACCAGCACTTGAAATAATTTAATGTTCGCCTCACATGATAATGGCTAGTCTCTTTTTCTGTCTCCCAGACACAACAAAGAAAAGCAGACAAGTTGGCTAAACCCTGGCCAGGTACCATTCAATAAACTACTGTACAACCACCCTTTTAAAGTCAATGCCTGGTTCCAAGCTTCTCTCAGGAATTCCCCTTCAAGTCGCAGCAAGTTTTTCAAGCAAAATATTAAGAGAAATGTGAGATTACGGAGTCTTCTCCAGTCAATCCAGACCCTCTGGAATCCCTGGATATTAGGTTCATGAAAGCTCAGTAGGCAGGTTCCTGGAATATGATAAAAAAAAAATTTGCAGACAGTAGACTTCCCAGAAGTCTGCAAACTGACAAAACATTTCCCTTTCTTGTTCAAGAAGTGTTGCTTTTAATTAAAGGCTACACCAACTTGAACCTAGCTCCACAGCGGCACTTGGAAGCCCAGGTATTTGTGTATTTGTTATGCTGTGATTTCCTCAGCCAGTTTTGTTTGCTTAACTTTTTAATATAATGACCACCAGAGGGCGAAAGATATCACATTTCAAAGGGCTTGAAGGTCTGTTTCAGCCAGGAACCCAATGTTGGGAAGCTGTCACACAGGCTGGAAACCCAAGGCTGAGTAGGCAGCTTTGTAAAATTCCATGTGGCGCATACACCTTTCGCTTTGGTTATGTTTACCTTCCCTTAGAAACCAGGCATCAACAAATAGGCTATGATCATACGGTGGGGGAGGAGGCCCCCTTCTGTCACAGGCCTAGGGTGGGGAATAGGGTGAAAGAGGGAGGGAAGGGTTTGGAGATCGAATGCATCAAGGTAGTGATTTCACTGCCTCAGGTGAGACAGGCTTTTCTTCTACCCCTGCCATCAACCTAAATAGGAAAATCATATTGCTTCCTGCGGAGGGGCAGTTTTACAACCGAAGTGTCCCCGAAGGCCGGGATCCTCTTGTTAAGGCACCGGTTGCTTCGCATGGCTTTTCACATGGTGCTGCATAGTCAAAGTCCACCCCATGCTTGCATGACAAGTACCACCCTGACACTCCACCTATCACTAGTCAATTTTCATTATTACTGCATCCTTAGTACACCTCGTTTATATCACTGTCTGTAGTTTGATGATAACCATCCACAAGATTTAGGTCTCTAGGCTCTTTTTAAGTACACAATGCATGCTTAGGCTCAATGCAAAGTGCACTTTGAATGACAAACCTGTTTTCTTCTGCTGCTGAATACAAGTCTGAAAGAGCTGAGCTAAACACTCTTGCTTAAATTCAATTAGCTAAGACTAATTACAATCTTGTGTCCAACTATGAGGAAAATAGTCTATGTCCTTAAGGAAGAAAAGATAATACTGGTGGAAGCCCATACTCCCAATCAATGTGATATCTTGTAAATAAGCTAATTTCTTTTCAGTGTCATACAGCGTCAACCAAGAAAGTTTAATTTGGCACTTGTGTCATTTAATTTTAATTTTTGCATCAGCATTTGCTGCTGCTCTTAGGTAGAGGATATTTAGCAGGTAGGAATGATCTCTGAAATATAACTCTTATTGCCTAAAATACTGTAAGAAATTAACACAGAAAGCACAATAAAAAAGAGTAAAAAGCCACACACACACACACACACACACACACACACACACACACACACACACACACACACACACACACACCCCTAACCATTTAAGGGCAAAATGCCCATGCATGACTTGTATCCTAATGTGCCAGAGGAGAGGTTAAGAGAGGAGCAGTTATGTGGAGAGCGGGGACTGACTCTGACATGAACTCTGGTGCTCCATATGTGACCACCTCCCCTTGGTGGGGAGACCTGGTAGCACTCAAAGAAAGAATAAGCAGGCTACCAAGATGAGACTTGATAGCCTATGACCATATAGTGGGGGAGGAGGTCTCCCTTGGTCTTAGACCTAGGGGAGGGGAATAGGGTGAAAGTGGGAGGGAGGAAGGAATAGGAGGATGTAAGTGATGGGATAGCAATTGAGTTGTAATCTGAATAAATTAATAAAACTAAAATTAAAAAAAGAGAGAGAGAGAGAGAGGAAGGGTGGTCAAGATTAACATGTGGAAGGAGCCAATCAGCACAAAGATTGAAAGGCCCTCCACACCAGAGCTACATTTAAAGGACAGAGCATCTTCTAGAAAAGGAAGCAAGAAATAAACAGAGGAGGAGGTGGGTGCTATTTAAAAGACCAACATCATGGCCAAGTGTTATTTGAACTTCTAGCCTTTCCCAGCTCTCCCTGGCCTGCTTCTGTTCTTGGGAGTGTTTTTCTCTCATAATAAACTACCTCTGTTTCCACTGTTGTCCATGTGTTCCTGGCTCCGTTCCCCTTGCCCAGGACACAAGAACCCGGAAAGCCAATCAGATTCCCCGCCCCCAGACATCTATGTGGTACCTATAACACTAAGGTACCATAATGTGCCCTGCAAAGGAAGAATTCTGCAATGATGTGGACTTTACTTGGGATGTAGAGAGAATGATTTAACTACTAGAAGAATAAAAGAGCAGGAAATTTAAATGGGGAAATTACAGAAGCAGAAGCACAGAGGTAGGATAGTGGACTCTGAGCTCCGTTACTCCCAAAGAAGAGGATCAGGTAGCATGGAAGTCCTGTGTTGGGGCAGCTGACTTCCATTCTCCCAGAAGAGCCTGTTGGTGGAGCTTTGTATATAGTCAACATAAATCATGCAAGGATTGGTGCTCATTCAGGCCACTCAGGTGAAGCAAATGAATTTATCAAATATCTAAATGCAGAAAAAGATTCCTAGTGTTTTAAACCCACAGCTCCCAGTGCCTGTTCTTATGGAAACGTCCTCCTTTGCAGTGATCGCCCAGGGATCCTTCAAGAAAAGCAATAAAATATTCTACTTGGGAGCCTGAAGGAGAGGAAGCCCTGGCCCTTCAGTGCCTCTGCCTGTTACTTTGCCAGATCAAAGATGTCATCTTACAAGAGAGAACTTTTCAAGATGTGGTCTGGGAGACTGGTTTTACAGAGGAAGGAAACAGAAATAAATCCCACATCCACAGACGAGAATAGAGGAAGCACAAAACCCCAGGGAATTTAAAGAGCACAAAGAACAGGTCTCTGTCTCTCTGTCTCTGTCTCTCTGCCTGTCTCTGTCTCTCTGTCTCTATCTCTGTCTCTGTCTCTTTGTCTCTCTGTCTCTCTGTCTCTGTCTCTGTCTCTCTCCCTCTCTCCCTCCCTCCATCTATCTCTCCATGCATTTGAACTGCAGCCCCAATTTCATTTTATTTCCTAAGTCATTAAAATGGTATCCAAACATGGGTACATCTAAGTTGAAATTTGTTGATCACTGGAATCAGAGCTAGGAGAACACATTTCAAATACTTAATAAAATTTGGTGTCACCCTTTGTGTGCTCTTTACATATCTCTAACACATACTTGTGAAATTTTCATAAAAACTAATAGAAATGTTTCCTTAGTGGATCAAACACATTAAAAAATTTTTAAATTTATTATAATTTCTTCAGATTATATCCTGATTGATATCCCTTTGCTTGTATCTTCCAGTTCCCGCCCTCCCTCCCTCTTCTGCCCTATTCCCCGCCTCCAGATCTGTGACAGAAGGGGACCTCCTCTCCAACCATAGGACCACAACCTATCAGGTCTCATCAGGATAGCCTGCTTCTCCTTCTTCTGTGTGTTGCTAGTCCTCCCCACCAAGGGGAAGTGATGAAATCGGGGACACCAGAAGAAAAACAAAACACAAAACCATAGATCAAAGTTCTGTTCCTCTGCTTCTGATTAAACGGGAAGCAGAATATTCCACGTATGATATACCACCTGCTATTTTGATTAACAGGGACTTCAACCCACATCCACTTAATTCCCTGCTTGATGGAATCAGTTCATTCAGAAGTGGTGATGGGTTTTATGCTTGCCTTTGTTATTTACTTGTCCTCAAGAGGCAATCATAGCAGCTTGCTTCTGGGTAAAAGAGACAAAATTTGAACATTTAATTTCAAAATAAAGGCATTACCTGATTTTTTTGTTCCATGGTAATTATTTGATATTAAATATCTCTAATGGAGATAGATTTTTGTGGCAAGACGATACCATGCACAAATCTTATAAATACTTATTGTATTCTTTCATGAACTGGGTCGGGATAATTCACTCTCTCACTGATTTGTCACCTAAACCAAAGTACAATTTTCTGTCTGAGGAAAAAAAAAAAAAAGAATATTGTGTCATTTTCCATTGTGTTCAGATTTTGTTTCTTATAAGGCAGTCTGAGGTCTTTAAGCAAATGAATGAAAATAACAATTGCTTTCAAATACAATAGGTACCGAATACTGGAATTTAATGACATATTTTTAAAAACATAGTAAAGGTTGCTAAACCCACAAATTAACAAGTTCTACAGTAGAACTTCCAAAATGTATTTCATATTTGAAAACTATCTTGGGTTACTCTTTTGTCACCAACACACTAACCAACTTACACACTACATCTGATATTTTAAATAGATATTTGTTATTTTTACACAATACAGATCCAAGCATAGGGAGGGAAAAGGGTGTCTTAGACGTAACTGTACATCTTTTCATTTCACTGAGAAATTGAATTTGAAAGGGCTGAAACTACCTCAAGAGGAGACTAAGAAAAAAAAACTCAAGGATGGAAACCGAATGCATCTGTGTCTGCTACCATTGTGGTGCAGAAATAAATGCTCTGGCTTGTCCAAAGCACTGTCTGTCTTCTTCCATCTGGAGCTCTCTACATGGTCTGTTGTGCAAACTTCACTTAATTGTTGTGAAATCAAGTGACTTCCCTCGAAATGAAGATGCTCATAAAGACATCAGGGGAAGAAGTTCCTTGGTATAATGTTGCCTGATGGTATTGGCAGCCAAGTCCTCCAAAGAGGAAAATCTATGCTGGAGTGGCTTGGTAACTTAGAGCAGCCTTTCTAGGGAAGGTTTTTTTGATAACACTTTCTTAATGAGGCAGATTGCCAAGCTAAAAGAAATGTTTGCCTTTGAGCATTCCAAATCAACTGTGATGTGTGCTATCAGAGCCAACATATAACGTCATCGGCCCCACAATTTTGTTTTGCTACACAAGCAACTACCATGAAATGCAAATAAAATTTCAAGGTATTAAACTTCATTTACACTTTCCTCAAGGTTTCACATTATGAGAGACACACTGAAAAGTTGGATTTGATTCATTGATTCCACTATAATAAATGGCCCCTGTGATTGAGGTTGACACACATGATGCATACTGAGGATTCTGTTGTTAAGACTTTTTTTTTTTTCCTGACTTTGAGCATCACTTTGCCGAGGTATTTTAAGCACCAAATTGCTTTGCAAATATTTATTTGAGCTGTGCCTAGAACTTAGAAGTTGTTTCTAAAGCCAGGAAGAGTCATATGGGCACAGTTACTAAGCTTAAATGCACTGGCAGCAAGTCAACCTTCAAGAAGCAGATAAAAATAAGCAAAAATAAACTATTAGCAAAGTGTGAAGCTTAGCTCGCAAATTCTGTGTTGTTTTCTTCAGCTGAAAATGAAACATTCACAAGTGTGTATTACACATAGCGACTCAGAGAGTCAATAAGAAGTTTTCCGGGGCTGAGCACAGGCTTGCTGAAATGGCTGTGTGGCAGAAGCAAATAATGTTTCATGAAATGTGTGGCTAGGAAGGACCCTTGGGTATCTTAAACATTGATTCTCTCATGGCATTAATGACTGAAATTTATAAACATTTCCCCCAAAAAACAGCAACAAAAGACCCCTGTTTCAATTATGTGTTCGTTCTTGTGGCTTGTCTGACTACAGTATAATATTGACTAAGTTGAAAAGTTCCAGAAAAATCTATGTGAACATACCATGGACAATTTGGAAAAAGATACAATAAATATTCTAAATATGAAGACAAAAGCCAATATGTCTGGTGGAGATGAATTTTGTATCTCCTAGGAAAATAGAATGTGGTGGCTTTCTTAAGTTGGGCACTGGAAACTGTTAAGAATATGGCTCTGGATGTGTTCTCACCATATGACTTACTGTGGTGGTTTGGATAAGAAATGTCCCTGATAGCTTTATGGATTTGAACATTTAGTCCCAATTGGTGGTCCTGTTTGGAGAGATTACGGAACCTTAAGATGGACCTTGGAGGAAGTATGACCCTGGGGTGTGTTTTGAGGGTTTTCAGTCTTACCCACTTCCTGTTTCCTCTATCTGGTTCCTGTGTGTAGATAAAATGTGTTCCCTCTGACTCCTGTATTGGCTACTGTGGTTCCATTGTTATTATAGAGTCTATCCCTCTAAAGCCACATTCACATTAAACCCTTTCATGTTTAAGCTTCTTTGGTCATGATGTGTTATCACAGCAACAGGAACATAACCAAGTACATATCTAGAGGTAGCTACCTTGTTCATGCTCCAGCACAGAGCATAATCTAGTTGCACAAAAAGACAAAAGGAATGATAGAAACCTATGTACCCACTCAGAGTCTTGTAAAGTAAGCTTTCTTCAGACTTTGGGTATAACCTCAATGGCGAGGGCCATAGTGCCTGTCTCTGGTCATTGGATCCTTTCTGAATTCTGGTGGCAGGAGATTTCCAGAATGGGTTTGAGTTCCAAACATCTTGAACTTCCATGCAAATATTAATGATGGTTTCTTAGGCCTTGTATTCCTCCCCCCAGTGAATATCTTATCAGCTTATCCAAATCCACTACGTGCCATGAAATAAGGATGTATCAGTATCAATAGCAACAAAAGAATGTGTGTGTGTGTGTGTGTGTGTGTGTGTGTGTGTATGCGTGTGTATGCATATGCCTGTCACGTTCTTGTGTTTGTGTGTGTATCACTTTTTGCTTTCTTCCCTTCAAACACCACCACTCAGAGAATCTGGAGTTATTATGGTGGCCAGCATACCTCAGTGATCCTCTTAAGTCCACCTGTTACCATCTGGGGCTACAGGAGCAATGATTTTACTCACTGAACCATGCTCCTCAACTCCGACCAAAAAAAAAAAAATTAGACAGAAGATTTAACTTGAGTCTCTATGGTCACATTGAATTTCCTTGTCATGGTAATGGAGAGAGTAAAGTCAATCATGGTAATGGAGAGAGTAAAGTCAGGAAACATCCATTCTTGAATGCTGTTAAAAGGAAGGGAAACAGTAGAGGCAGGTGGTGATGGTAGTCATAAGAGAACAATAATGATAGGATAATCATAACTATTACTTCCCTGGAGATGTCATTTACTTTCCATTATTCCATTAAAACACTGTGGCCAAGGTAATTTGTAGAAGAAAGAGTTTGTTTGGGCTTAAGGTTCTGGAAGGATAAGAGTCCATCGTGATGGGGAATGCAGCAGGTACAGAGGCTGGAGCAGCAAGCTGAGAGCTCACATCTTGACCCTCAAGCCTGAAGCAGAGAGAGAGATTGAAGCAGAGTGGGGCCATATGCTGTCAAAGCCTTCCCTAGTGAGGCAGTCTAACAGCTGAGTCCCTGCTCTCTGGCTTTCACAGCCTTTCCAATCCCTCTACCATAAAGTTCCCCGATAGAAACTTAGGTACAGGGATTGTGTTGCAGATGTATCAGTTGGGGTCAAGTGCCCAGGATGAGTTTGTCATTGTGTTTTGACTAATTATAGCCTTCCCTTGTGGGAGGAATCCAGCGAATTATTTAGAATGCTATTAGGGATCCTGGTCTAGGAAAGTAGCAGTAGCAGGTTCTCCTCTTAGGTCCATGACCTCACTAGCCACTTGTCCTTGGCTAGATTTACAGTAATAGGCATGAATTCCCTACAGTTGAGTGGGTCTTTAGTCCAACTAGAGAGCCTTCGGATAATGACAAGATATATACAAGTCCTCCTCTCTGGTTGCATTGCCACGCTGGTCTTTGTTGTGGTCCATATGCATCGCGGCTGGGTAGGACTTACTGATTGCTCACTTCCCCTAGAAACTTACACATCATCTCTTGATACCACACGAAAGCTAGTCTTTGGCGAGGAGACATTTATGTCAGCTCCATTTCAAGTCCTCTGAGTTTTATGTCCAAAACGCATGGTGTCTTCAGCAATAGGGATTCGTTGTCAAATTCTGGGAGACAACCACTGCAATAAAAATTGCATGTATATTGAGAATCACTTGAACTTTCCCGATCAACAACTCAAAAGGAAATCTCATATCTGGTACTGGAGTTTTGTTGGATAAGCTGTGGTTCCTGGGTGAATGTGTGTGTGTGTGGGGGGGGGGGGCTATTGTTATCATCCTAGATAGTGTAATTTGATTTAAACTACTCACCAGAGTAGGCTGGATCCCAGGATGTGAAGACTGAGCCGGGCCTCTAGAGTGGATGTGGAGTGGGACATAAAGAGACAATGTTTGGTCTGAATTTATTATATTTTTCTAATTGTTCCCAGCAAAATATTTATGCATACAGAAGGCACTATGTATTTCAATCATCAAAACCTTTTTTTCCCTATTTCTTTCTTTCTTCCTTTCTTTCTGTGTGTCTTTCTTTTATCCTTCTTTTTCTTTCTTTCTTTGATTCTTTCTTCCTTTCATCTCTTTGTTTGTTTTTTTCTTTCTTTCTATTTTTTTAAATTGCTGATGCAGTACCTAAGAAGTCCCATGCTAGCATAGAGACCATTAAATAGCTTAGCTTAGGATGACCTTGAGCTACTGATCCTCTTGCCCTACCAGGCCAAGTCTCAGCTTACCTGCAACTTCCACATATCTTTCTAAAGAATTTATCATCTGCCCCAACAAAGCCTCCAAATAAATCCATTATCAGAAATTGCTATCACAGATTTCTCCTCTTTGTTAGCAAAATTATCTCCAAATGATTTGATTTCATATGTTTCAGTGAAATATTTTAAAGTTTAGATAAATAATCGCATTATTATGATTCCCTTAAAGCACATTCAAGAGCAATAAATTATACCTCATCCCCTGGGCTCCACTTTTTGGGCTCACAACTCCTGCTTTACTGGGGCCCATGCTAGCAGCTTGGATGCCAGGTAAGACCCTGTACTATTCCATATGCATACTAACTCCCATTAAAGCACACCTGACAGCCATAAACTGCAACCCATCTGCTGGGCTCCATATTCTGGCCCATAACTTCAGCAGAAGACATCTGCTTTCCCCAAAGCCATGCAAGTACTAGGGGTCCCATAGGCAAGATTGGAAGCTCAAACTCCAGAGGTCATACAGGCCACAAACAGGTCCACAGGACATACAAGTCCAGTGGAGGCACCCTACTGGACCTAAAAACTCACTGGTCACCAGAACCTCATGCCATTGGGGCTAGAAGATGGAGAGTAAACAAAAACCAAGGGGGAGAATATTTAACAAAGATAAATTCAGAAATCAGCAAATACACCTATAAAAAACCCCACAAAATCCAGATGAATAGAGGCCAGCATAAGAACATAATAAACAATAACCAGGCCAGTGTGTCACCACTAGAACCCAGCTATCCTACTACAGCAAGCCTTGGATATTTCAACATGCCTGAAACACAAGAAAATTAACTTAAATCCAGTCTTAGGAAGATGATAGAAGCCTTTAAAGAGGAAATGAATAAATCCCTTAAAGAAATACAGGAAAATACATTCTAACAGGTGAAGGAAATGAATAAAACTGCTTAAAACCTAAAAATGGAAATAGAAGTAATAAAAAAAAAAAATACAAGTTGAGGAAGTCCTGGAGAAGGAAAACCTAGATAAGTGAACAGGAATGACAGACACCAGCACCATAAACTAAATACAAGAGATGGAAGAGAGAATCAACAAAACAACAACAACAAAACCAAATCTAAGAATATTAGAAATAGAGGAAGGAGATTTCCCTCTTCATTCAAAGGCCCAGAAAATGTTTTCAACAAAATCATAGAAGATTTCCCTAACCTATAGGAGATACCTATAAGTGCACAAGAAGGTCACAGGACAGCAAGTAGATTGGAGAAGCTCACCCCCACAACATAATTATCAAAACACTAAATATACAGAGCAAAGAATGTTAAAGGATGCAAGGGGAAAGGCCAAGTAACAAATATAAAGGCAAACCTATCAGAATAACATCCAACTTCTTAACCTAAATTCTAATAGCCAGAAAAGCCTGGACAGATGTCTTGCAGACTCTAAGACACCACAGATGTCAGCCCAGACTACCACTATATCCAACAAAACTTTCAATAAGCATAGATATAGAAAATAATACATTCCTTGACAAAAACCAAACTTAAATAGTATATATCTACAAATCTAGCCTATGGAAGATAATAGAAGGAAAATTCCCACCAGAGGAGGTTAACTTCACACAAGAAAATACATGACATAAATAATTCCACACCAGCAAAACCAAAAGAAGGGAAACACATCCACACACACCCATACACAAACACACGCCCACAAAACACACACCACCAACATCAAAATAACAGGAATTAACAATCATTAGTAATTAATACCTCTCAACATCAATGGACTCAATTTCCTAATAAAAAGACACAGGCTAAGAGAATGGATGTATAAACAGGATTGATCAATCTGGTACATACAACAAAAACACTTCAGCATCAAAGATTGTCATTACTTCAGCCTAAAGAGCTGGAAAAAGACTTTCTAATCAAAGGGACCCAAGAACCAAGCTGGTGTAGCCATTCTAATATCTAACAAAATAGACTTTTATCTAAAACTAGTGTAAAAAGATGGTTCTTTGAGAAAATCAACAAGATAGACAAACCTATACCCAAACTAACTGAAAGGCAGAGAATGAATAACCAAATTAACAAAATTAGAAATGAAAAGGAGGACATAACAATAGATACCTAAGAAATCCAAAGAATTATTAGGTCTTAATTTAAAAAAAAAACTGTACTCTACAAAATTGAAAAATTTAAGCAAAATGGACAATTTTCTCTATAGATACTACTTACCAAAATTAAATTAAGAACAGGTAAACAATTCAAATAGACCTATAACCTTTAAGGAAATATAGTCATCAAAAGTCTCGCTTTTAAAAAAGCCCAGACATTTACAACATTAGGTATTTTCTCTTCCTCTTCTTGACAGGAGGTGGACAGAGAACTGCTCAGATAGCTTCATCAAACAATGTCTCGAGGCCCTGCTGTGTGACCATTAAGCACTCTAGGTATTTGATAGCACTGATCTCTTTGGCCATGGCTAGCTACTGCGATATATGATAGGAGTCAGCTTCTTCTCCTTCAGCTTCTCAATTGTGGCCTTATCATCCCTAAGATCATGCTTTGTCCCCACTGGGATGATGGGAGTGTTGGGACAGTGGGGTCGCACTTCAGGATATCACTTTGCATGACTCATCCATGTTGACACATGCTTCCATTGTGGCTCTGCCTAGAGATATCCCTTTGGGTGTGTATGGTTCTGTCAACTGCTACTGCTACTGCTATTCTCTACAGCCTAACTCACTGGCAAGAGCAGTGTTGGGCCTTTCAAGCACTAGAAAAAACTCTTCAATTGACAGCTGCAGAATTGTGAAGTGATTTCACGTTGATCTTTTGCTAATGAAGTTAGCATATGTTTTGCATGAATGACTTAATAAGTCCTTGAATCATAAAAGAAGCACAAGGCCAGATTATATTATTGCAGAATTCTATCAGACTTTCAAAGAGCTGATGCCAATGCTCCTCTAATTATTCCACAAATACAAGCAGAAGGAATATTGCTAAATTTGTTTTATGAGGCCACAGTCACCCTGATACCTAAATCACCCAAAGATTCAACAAAGAGAATTTTAGAGCAATTTCCTTCATGAACATTGGTGCAAAAATATCCATACTAGCAAACTGTATCCAAGAAAAGATGGAAAAGATCATCCACCATGATCAGATAATCTTCATCCCAGAGATGCAGGGATGGTTCAACATACAAACATCTATCAATGTAATTCACCATATAAATAAATAGAATGAAAAAAAAAAAACCCTCATGATCATCTCACTTAATACTAAAAAAATCTTTGACAAAATCAAAGGCTCCTTCATGAAAAATGTATTGGTGATATTAGAGATACAATACACATACTTAAAAATAATAAAGCATTATATGGCAAACTGGTAGCCAACATCAAATTAAATGGAGAGAAACTTAAAGCAGTTACACTGAAATCAGGGACAAGACAAAGCTGTTCACTTAGTATCTATTCCATATTGTACTTGAAATTCTAGCTAGAGCATTAAAACAGGAGATCAAGGGAATACAAATTGGAAAGGAAAAAAAATCAAAGTATCATTATTTGTAAATATATGATAGTATACACAATTGACCCCAAAGTTTCTATCAGGGAACTCCTTCAGCTGGTAAACACATTCAGCAAAGTGGCTGGATACAAAATTATCTCAGAAAAAAAATCAGTTTCACTCCTCTATACAAATGATAAATGGCTGAGAAAGAAATTAAAGAAACAACACCCTTCATAACATCCACAAATAATTTACAGTATTATAACTCCAGATTTGGGCCCAGGGGTCCTGCTCAAACTAAGGCACCAGCCAAGGACAATACAGGCAGTAAACTTTAAGCCCCTACCCAGATCTAGCCAATGGTCAGAACATTCTCCACAGTTGAGTGGAGAGTGGGATATAACTTTCTCACGTACTCTGGTGCCTCACATTTGACCATGTCCCCTGGAGGGGGAGACCTGGTGGCACTCAGAGGAAGGACAGCAGGTTGCCAAGAAGAGACTTGATACCCTATGAGCATATACAGGGGGAGGTAATCCCCCTCAGGAGCAGTCATAGGGGAGAGGAATAATGGGAAAATGGGAGGAAGGGAAGAATGGGAGGATACAAGGGATGGGGTAACCATTGAGATGTATCAAGAATAAATTAATAAAAAAATTTTTTAAAAAATCAAAGACCCAGAAATAAATCCACATACTTATGAATACTTGGTTTTTGACAAAGAAGCCAAATCCATACAATGGAAAAAAAGGATAACATGTTCAACAAACAGTGCTTGTCTAACTGGGCATCTGCACGTAGAAGATTGTAAAAAGATCTGTATCTATCACGCTGAACAAAACTCAATTCCAAGTGGATCAAAGACCTCAACATAAAACCAGATACAGTAAACCTAATAGAAGAGAAAGTGGGGAAGAGCCTTGAACTCATTGGGACAGGAGGCAACTTCCTGAACAGAACACCAATAGCACCAGCTTTAAGATCAACAATTAATAAATGGGACCTCATGAAACTGAAAAGCTTCTGCAAGGCAAAGGACACTGTCAACAGAACAAAATAACAGCCTACAGACTGGGAAAGATCTTCATCAACCCCATATCTGACAAAGGGCTAATTTCTAAAATTCATGAAGAGCTCAAGAAACTAGATATCAGCAAACCAAATAACCCAATAAAATGGGATACAGATCTAAACAGAGAATTCTTGATAGGGGAATCTCTATAGGTTGAGAAGCACTTAAAGAAATGCTCAACATCTTTAGTCATCAAGGAAATGCATATCAAAAATGATTCTGAGATTCCATCTTATACCCATCAGAATGGCTACATGAAAAAGCTCAAATGACATCTCTTGCTGATGAGGATATGAAATAATAGGAACACTCCTCCATTTCTGGTGGGAGTTCAAAACCATACAGCTACTTTTGAAATCAATCTCAGGAAGCTGGCAATAGATCTACCTCAAGACTCAGCTATACCACTCCTCGGCATATACCTGAGGGATGCTCCATGATACCACAAGGACAGTTGCTCAGCTATGCTCATAGAAGGTTTATTTGTATCAGCCAGAAACTGGAAACAATCTAGATGCCCTCACCTGAAGAATGAATAAATGAAATGTGGTACATTCACACAATGGATTATTACTCATAAAAACAATGACATCATGAGATTTGCAGGCCAATAGATGGAACTAGAAAATATCCTGAGTGAGGTAACGAAGTCCTAGAAAGAAAAATAATGTATATACTTACTTATAAGTGGATATTAGGCATTAAGTACAAGATAATCATGCTATAATCCATAGACCCAAAGGATCTAAGTAACAAGGAGGGCTCAAGGGAGAACACTTGAATCACACTAAGAAAGGAAAATAGAATAGACATGATGGTGGGACAGAGGAGAGGGGATTGAATTGGGGAGGGATGGGGATAGGAGCAGGAGGGATCCCATCTCTGGGAAATCTATGGGAGTAACCATAGCTAAGACTCCTAGCAGTGGGGGATGTGGAGCCTGAACTGGCCATCTCCAGTAACTAGGCAACGCTACTAATGGAGGGATTGGGACACCAACCCAGCCCTAAAACCTTTGACCTACAATTGGCCTTGCCTATAAAATGTACAGGAGTAAATGAATATAAAATATGATGAATATAAATAAATAAATATAAAATAAATATAAATATAAATAAAATGTGATGGAGCAAAAGTTGAGTAAATAGTCAACAAATGACTGGTCCAGCTTGAGACCCATGTGAATAGAGGGAGCCCACTTCTGACACTGTTAATGATAGTCTGCTATGCTTACATTCAGGAGCCTACAATAACCACCATCAGAGAGGCTTCACACAAAAACTGATGGAAACAGATACAGAGTCCCACAGCCAAACATTAGGCAGAGCTTGGAATATTCTGAGGAAGAAGTAGCATAAGAACCAGAGGGGTCAAGGACACCAGAGAAAACTTGCAGAATCAACGAACTACCGCACCACAGAGCCTGAATCACCAATCAGGGAACAAGCATTGGACTGACCCTCAACCTCTACACTATGTAACAGTTGTGCAGCTTCATGTGGGACTCCTAACCATGGGAACAGGAGCTTCTCTGACTCTGTTGCCTGCCTTTGGGACTATTTCTTTCTACTGGACTGACTCATTTAGTCCCAAGAGGAGAAGATACCTAGTCTTACATCAAATTGCTATGCCAAGGATGGTTGGTGTGCATGGAGGACCTCCCCTTTTATGAAGAGAAAGAGAGAAGGAGTGGATGGAGGAGGGGAGGTTGAAGGATGAACTGGGAAGAAAAGAGAGAGGGAAATGAGTTTGGGATGTTAATTAAAATAATTATATTTGATTATATATAGTTTGTACAATAGTATGTATATTGCTTCTAGATCTATGTGTAGTTTGCATATGACTCAATAAAAAGAGAAAGAAAGGAAAAATGAAATAAGATATATCTGAATGTTAGCTTGTATTTAAACAGCTTTATTTTTGGAGGCAATTGAATATTTTTTAAACATTGCATAATTTTTCCAGAAACATAGAGCTAAGGACTGATACATTCAGAATTTAAGTCTACATCTGTCATCTCCAAAGCCTTAAGTTATTATTTTTTTTTCATTTATAAAATATCTAGAGTACTGTTTGCATTTGGAAGTTGTTAAGATTGATGAAGTATTTTTGGTTGTGAGCCTAGCCTTTAAATGTTGAGACGTCTCTCCAGCCCAGATGATGAGATATTTTTAATGTTCCTACCTCAACGCTAGAAAATGATAGCGAATAAAAGTATCAGTGTTGTTATCTGGAACATGGGCGCTGCATCATATAGCAAATATCTACAAGAAGAAAACTGGCTTTGAAAATAGATTATGGATCAGAGCTTAAGGAATAATGACCACTATAAAAATCCTCATTTTTCTCTTAGACAATTCCCACACTGCTATAGATTGCTAGTATTATAATACAAAAGGTGTATTATAAATACACAAAAGGTGCTGCTGTTGAAAAATAAAATGCAAAGGATGTGAAGACCACAGTGAAAAAAAGCAAAAAAGAAACCTCTAATGCTTTAGGAAATAATAAAATCAACATAAATAGAATTCTAGTAGCACTGCGTATAAAATCACTGTAGTTGAGGGAACAGAAGGAAGAGAATATCATGTTACTGGAAACCAAAGCAAAGATGAACCTCTGTTACCTAGTAACATAAAACAGTTAAAATTTATTCTGGGACAAATGGAAATACTGTATGTCAATGACAAATTTGGAAATTTACTAGAAGAGGCTTCTGTATTTCTATAACCATTTTGGGAAATTCAACCCAAGTTTTTACTAATTCAAGTAAAATAAAATTGTAGACAGATGAGTTGAGGAACGATCGCTTAAACAAAAATTAAGTAATCAAGTATTTGTCATTTGAGAAATTCACAGGCTATGGAGACATGAGAATATATTAAAATTAGGACATATCAATAAAGAAATGTGCTCTAGACAGAAGCTCTCTGTGCTGTACTTTTCTTTTAAAATCCCACTTTTTAAATTTATGATCAATATTGACATTGAATCAAGATGAACAGTATTGCTGTGTAGCCAAGGCTGGCGTTGAACTCACAATCTTCCTGCCTTAGCTCTCCCAGGGCTAGGATTTCAGAGGCTGCAAGCACGTACCATCACACCTGACTCCAGATTGTCAGCACAATAGGAAATGATTCAACCTGACGTAGATCCTGATTAGGTTGTCACTGTTGCCTTTTGTGTTACAAAGAAAGAAAATCCCAATCATTCAATCTTACCGATAAAGACTTGGGAGTCAGACGCTGGAGAGAAAAACCTGCTAGCTCACCAGTTTTGAAAGAGAGAAATATAACCATTGGAATCGATTTACACTTTCACCTTTTCTTCTCATATACATAGAGAACATTTTATATCTCTTCAGAGATGTGCACAACGGCTTTGGAGGCTCCTGTTTCTAAAGCTTGCAGGTAAAGACAGCTCAGAGGTCTTGGTTTCAACTCCTTCTGCATCATTAACTAGTCAGAAATTCTAGCAACTTAAAAGCCTTTTGCATCATTACCACACATTTAGCATTTCTAGTGGAAATTACATGTGATAAACTAAGAAACATTATGTTCAGAGTTGTAATCATTCTACTTGCTGAAAAAATAGTCATTTTCTTTTGCTTCCATTTCTTTTGTGTTATAGGCCTCCAGTGAGGAAATTCAGTAATCAATAAGTCTGGGTAGGTAATGCCATTATAGGTACCAGAATGTTTTTATTTAATCCTACTCCTTCTGCCAACTGTTCTGAAATGTCTCCTTCTGTGAACCTGTGGTTATCTTACCACTGCAGCTGTCTGAAGCACACCCTACATCTACTTTTTCTTGTTTCCAGGAAGAGGATAAAAATGTAGCCACACCAAAAGAGTGAAGAAATGGAAGGCCATCGTGAACTTTAACCTTTTGTATCTCTGCAGTTTCCTAGATAACAATATTATTCAATAAATCATAAAGGACTCCAATTCTTTTCACTTTTTCTGAATTATAATGAAAAAAAAAAAAGAAATATTTGCCAAGCCTCAAGGTCTCTCTCTCTCTCAACTATCACTCAAATAATGTCTTTTTGGGAGTAATAGAAATGTGTTTTTAGTATGCCAATCTCACTGTTTTGAGTGAATTCTTTAGGATTGTTAAGGAATAAAAAAAGTTATTCTTTTATCATGCCACATATTAGCATTTCTTGTGGAAATTATTTGTGGTAACTTAAGACACATTGTTAGTAATCATTCTTGCTGAATTTTAGAAATTATTATTAATGAGTTGGATACTTGAGGGAATTTTTCTTCTACAGAAATATGTATGTTTAAATATTTGAGCAGCCATATGTTTTTATATCTCTGTATGAGAAATAAATTTGAGGAAAACGTAATCCCAGAATTAGAAAGATTCCAATGAAGGCAGTAAAGAAAACTGTGTAAAACAGGAAGATGGGGAAAATGTATTTGAACATGATCATATCAATTACTAGTCTTTTTTATCACAAGAATATACATCCTAGTTGTAACAGAGATATGATTCTATAGAAAAATAAGGTAAAATAGTTAGATAAGATCTTCAAAACCCTCAGAGACATGCAGAATATGACATTTTAAGATGTTTCTGTTATTTCAAAGATACATTTACAATGAGACAGGTTAACTCCTGGCAACACCCAGCTTACCTCAAAGAAGATAATAAGCATCAAAGAACCTCCTTATGGAGATGGCTTCAAATGTGGCAAACCATCTGCTGGACAAAATGTCCCCATTTCTACCACAGGTAGAATTATGCCTAAAAATGGACAAGCTTGGATTCAGGCAGAGCTGATGGCCAAACTCTGCCAAGACAAGGTAAGCAAGTCCTCAATAGTTCCTGCTCACAAATATGTCTGTCAGATATATTGGGCCAGCAGGCTAAAGATGAAGCTCCAATGTTATAGAGAATTTTTGGTGACTGTTCACGCAGCAAACTGTCTCTGTCATCTTCTCATTTGGAAAGCTGCTAACCTGCACTCCATATGTACTCAGGTAATTTATTTTATTCCTTCTTACGTATCTCATAGAGTTGAAGATTAGATAGTTTAGTTTTTACAATGAAGCTTAGATGTTTAGTGGTTAAGATGTTTTTAGGTCTAGATAGCTGTTTTAAGTTGAAAATGATGAGATATGATAGATACTGATTTACATTCAGAATTTTAGATTCACCAAGATAGGAAAGATGTTTTCTTCAAGGTTTCCAAATACGAATAGCCAAAACATTGATAATGTAACATATTATTCCTGATTATTTCATGGTTCTTCTTGCTATAGGTAGTTTATTGTATATATGTATAATAATATAAATGTATATGTAAAAATATTTAATAAAAATTTAAAAAAAAAGAAGTGTGTTGCAGTCAGAAAATCTGACAGGAATTGGAGACCTGAAGAGTATTTTGACATTAGACATGAAGATTCAGAGGTTAGAGTTTGCCCAAGTGGCCTTCAGTCTTGCTTTGGTTTAGAATTACCTCACTGTGCTCCTTTTCCTCCCTTTTGGAACAGTAATGTATATTCTGCGCCATAGTAAACTCCTTTTTCATTTTGGTTGTACAGGGGGTTACAGCTAAGAGATTGTCATGAGTCTCAGAAGAGAGTGAACTTTTAAACAGTGTGGAGACTGACTGCGATACACTATAGATGTGGACTTTTAAAGTTGGACTGAATGCAGTTTTCCATTATGATATGGCTATAAGCCCATTGGGACCAGGGAGTGAAATGTGTTTTGAGTGAAGACGGCCCACATAAGCTCAGAGGGAGTGGCACTATTAGGAGGTGTGGCCTTCTTGGTGTAGGTGTGGTCTTGTTGGAGGAAGTGGGTCACTAGCAGTAGGCTTTGAGATTTCAAAAGTTCAAGCCAGGCCCAGTGGATCTCTCCTATTTTTCTGCCTGTGGACCCAGATATAGAACTTTCAACCACCTCTCCAACACTATGTCTGGCTGCCTGATACTATGCTTTCTGCCATGATGAAAATGAACTAAACTTCTGAATTGTAAGCTAGTCCCAATTAATTTTTTTTTTCTTTATAAGAGTTGCTTGCTATGGTCATGGTGTCTTTTCACATTAATGGTAACAGAAACCCTCACTATGACATCCAACCATAGAACTTCTAAGAATATAAATGAAAGACCCTAAGTCAATATGCTACAGAGATAAGGACTTCAGTGTTTTTTCTAGCACTATTAACAAAGCTAAACTGTATAATCTGAGAATTTCATAATGCATATAATGTGTTTAACAATGGAAGTTTATTCATCTATAGAGTAGAATATTAGAAATTACATTAATTTCAAGAAAATGAATACAACTGGATATAATTATATTAACAGACTAAATCAACCTCAGAAAAACAAATGTTTCTTTTATTTGTGTCCTTCAATTTTTATATGTGTAAGATCACACACACACACACACACACACACACATATATATATTATACTATGCACTTGTCCTTATAAAACCAATGCTGTTTACAGAAACTATATGTCAACTTTAAAAATAGGTTATTTGAAAATACTGATTTAAAAAAGGAGAGGGAAAGGACGGTCTGTGAGGTAAAAGATTCAGTAATCTGTCAAACCACAGTTTCTTGGTCCAATAATTGTTCCGTGTATGGATTTCATCTTGAAGAATAGATCTTAAGTAAAAAAAAAATACTCACTTATATCTTTATACTAGCCCAAGGGGCATGTCCCACGAAAGCCTTCACTTACCAGGAAACTGGGACAGAGGGGAGGACATCCTATTGGGACTCTAAATGAGAGAAGCATGGGAGAATAGCAAAGTAGAAGGATCCAGAGGGTCCTAGAAACCTACAAGTAGAACATTATGATAGGCAGATTTGGGCCCAGGGGTCCCGCTCAAACTAAGGCACCAGCCAAGGACAATACAGGCAGTAAACTTTAAACCCCTACCCAGATCTAGCCAATGGTCAGAACAGTCTCCACAGTTGAGTGGAGAGTGGGATATGACTTTCTCACGTACTCTGGTGCCTCACATTTGACCATGTCCCCTGGAGGGGGAGACCTGGTGGCACTCAGAGGAAGGACAGCAGGTTGCCAAGAAGAGACTTGATACCCTATGAGCATATACAGGGGGAGGTAATCCCCCTCAGGAATAGTCATAGGGGAGGGGAATAATGGGAAAATGGGGGTGGGTGGGGAGGGAAGAATGGGAGAATACAGGGGATAGGATAAACATTGAGATGTAACAAGAATAAATTAATAAAAAAAATAAAAAAAGAAAAAAAATTAAAAAAAAAAAGTGAATGGTTCCATCCAGAACACTCATGCTGCCAGTGGGCATATTTTGCCAGGCCGGTCATGGTTAGTCTTATAGCTCACAGGGTTCACACATGGATGAGATTGCTGTTCAGTTTTCTTTTACAGTAGCATGCATAATGCCTTTCACCACTGTGAAAGTTGGCAAGTGGGTATGGAGCTTCCAAGTCAGTACTAGCTTGAAGTGTGTGTGTGTGTGTGTGTGTGTGTGTGTGTGTGTGTGTGTGTGTGTGTGTGTGTAACAGTAAGAATCAAAGAAGAAGATACTACAATTTTGAGAAAGTGAAGAAAATGTCATGACAGTGATTAGAGAGAAAAAAAGGAAGAAAAATAACAAAATTGTATTTTACTTTAAATAGATTTTAATTATTAATAAAAGGGATTCAAAGGCAATATTTACAAATGAGAAAAGGACATGTGACTTTTGTCCTTTGGGATCTGGGCAATGTCACTCAGAATACTTGTTTTCAGCTCCATCAACTTACCTGAGCATTGATTAATTTCATTTTTCCTTAACAGCTTCGTAATACTCTATTTTGCAAACATACCACATTTCCATTGTTTATTCACCAGCTGGTGGACATCTCTGCTATAGATATTGTAGACTCCAGCAGAGAATCGATTACCATTTTGCTAAGTGAAGTAGTATTAAACCAACTTCTAATGGCTTATCACTATACTCATAGACCAATGGGCTCTCAGTCCATATCAGTGATGCTTCTATTTGCAGTAGATGGTGATGGACACAGAGACCCTCCGTTGGTCAAGAGGAAGATAACTCGGGACTGAGAATGATCAACCCTAAGTGGCATGTGGGTACTACACCAGTCCTCCAAAGATTCAGAGGTCTTTGTGGAAGGGGAGAAAGAAAGAGTGTAAGAGCCAAAGATGGTGGATGTCGACAACAAAAAAAATGTGTCTCCTGCTCACAGGACAGAGGCATGTATGAACTCACAGCGGTTGTGACTACATTCCCAATGTTTGTGAAAGCCTACAAAGAAAATCCAAGGGTGGAGAGAGACGCTGGATGCAAAGTTCCACCCTGTGCCAAGGGTCAATTCTTAGATGACAGGAAAGAACGTCTGTTTTACTTACGAGTGCGGTCCCTCGAAAACCAACCATTCTCCAATAGAAGGCCCAAACACTCAAGACTATTTAGGCAAAACAAACGGGCCTTTATGGGGGGGGGGGGTGGGTTGGTGGTGGTGCTAAAAGGATACAAAGTCGGGTAGGAAGGGAAGTGGTAGATCTGGGAAGGGTTAGGAATCTGACCAAAAAACAGTGTACAAAATTCTCAAACAACTAATACTAATATTAAAATAAATTTAACAGAAAAAATATCTTTTAAAGATAAGTTGTTTCTAAAAGGCATGCTGTAGAAAAGTAGGGGGCTTTATGTATACGCGCGCGCGCGTGTGTGTGTGTGTGTGTGTGTGTGTGTGTGTGTGTGTGTGTGTGTTTATGTGTATGGAAGTTTGGGGACAACCTTGGTGGTGGCTGCGAGGGTATTGTTTGCTTTTCTTAATTTTCAAGTCACTGTCTCTCACCGTTATGAGTGTCACTTATTTTTTTAAAATTTGTTATTGATTTATTTTTGTTACATCTCAATGGTTATCCTATCCCTTGTATCCTCCCATTCTTCCCTCCCTCCCATTTTCCCCTTATTCCCCTCCCCTATGACTGTTTCTGAGGGGGATTTCCTCCCCCTGTATATGCTCATAGGGTATCAAGTCCCTTCTTGGTAACCTGCTGTCCTTCCTCTGAGTGCCACCAGGTCTCGCCCTCCAGGGGACATGGTCAAATATGAGGCACCAGAGTTCGTGTGAAAGTCATATCACACTCTCCACTCCACTGTGGAGAATGTTCTGCCCATTGGCTAGATCTAGGTAGGGGTTTAAAGTTTACGGCCTGTATTGTCCTTGGCTGGTGCCTTAGTTTGAGCGGGACCCCTGGGCCCAAATCTGCCTATCATAATGCTCTACTTGTAGGTTTCTAGGACCCTCTGGATTCTTCTACTTTGCTATTCTCTCATACTTCTCTCATCTAGAGTCCCAATAGGATGTCCTCCCCTCTGTCCCAGTTTCCTGGTAAGTGAAGGCTTTCATGGGACGTGCCCCTTGGGCTAGTATGCAGATAGAAGTGAGCATATACCATTTGAGTCTTTCTGCTTCTGGGTTAACTCACTCATTATGATCATTTCTAGCTCAATCCATTTGTCCACAAATTTCGGGAATTCCTTGTTTTTAATAGCATCTCAATGGTTATCCCATCCCTTGTATCCTCCCATCCCTCCCTCCCTCTCATTTTCCCCTTACTCCCCTCCCCTATGACTGTGACTGAGGAGGACCTCCTCCCCCTGTATATCTTTTTAATCTCTGTGAAAACAGACAGAGAGATGGGTGTAGGAACTGCAGTTCCTGAGAAAATGACACTGGAACAATGTCATAAGGATGAAATCTTATGAATGCCAGAGCTCAGAGCACCAGGCAGAGAAAGCAAACTTTCTCCAGGGGCTGGAGGCTTCAAAGAAACTTGTGTGCTAGAGAGAGTCCATGGCATGGGGCTAGCCTGACTGAGGCAGAGGAGTAGCTAAAGAGAGGAAGACTATAGGATCCATGTACCACAAAGGCCAGCTCCTCCTTGGTTTTGACCTACTTTGTGTGAAGGCCAGACCTACTAGAAAATTCTAAACCGGACTGTTGATCTGAGGCTGACAGTGATTTCTGGTTGCTGGAATAAGACACATAATTTACATAAACAAATGACAAAAGGTGACAGATAATAGTTTCATTTTCAGAGTTCAGGAAGAGGAAAAGCTAGTGTTTTTATTATATTTTTAACCCCCTGAGCTCTAAGTCATGGGTGCTGCAAAATCTACGCCGGCCAATCCTTCCTTCAGACACAGGGAGCTAAGGATATTCTACTTTTTACCTACATTTAAAAAATTTCCTAGACAGCTTCTTCTTTGAATCAAGTTTTTCTTTCTGATGGAAACCCTCTTTTCCTTTAATTTCTCTCTAATCAGCCCAACTTTCAGTAGTCAAGAGACCCAAAGAGTGCCACTAGGTCTCCCCATCCAGGGGACGTGGTCAAATATGGGGCACTCAGAGGAGGGATAGCAGGCTATCAAGAAGACATTTGATACCCTATGAGCATATACAGGGAGAGGAAGTGCCCCTCGGTCATAGGGGAGGGGAGTAAGGGGAAAATGGGAGGGAGGGAAGAATGGGAGGATACAAGGGATGGGATAACCATTGAGATGTAATAAAATATTTAAAAAAAATTTTTTAAAGACCCAGAGAATGGTTTCAGTCGGATTTCGCACTAGCTAGTGGTAGAGATGGATCGGAACTTGGAGAAAACACCTCACCACAAGCAGAAGCTGACTTGCCTGAGGACAGAAGAGTGGCCACGAGATCATGAAATGGGTAAGGGGGGCATGGGTTGTGAGGACGTGTCTTATCGCAGATGTATAAAGAAACTGTACATGCTATGTTGGGCAATCTCAGTCATAAGTGAGTGATACAGGAAGGCCATTGAGAAATGCTGGGCTCTCCTTGGCTCCCAGTGACAGCACCAGGAACAATTGAGAAACTGGGAGTGGAGGGGACTTAACACACTCTTGACAATTTCAAAACCGAGTGCTCCTAACAGGAATTATTTTTAGAAATGTTATCTCGTGTTTTCTTTTTTTTTTTCTTTCCTTTTATTATTCCTGTCCCTTCTAATTTTACACCTGAAGACTTCTGAGTGGGTGTATGTGCACGGCCGAATTAGAGTTCACGGTCAAAGGAGGAAGTCCTGACTTCAAAAATCTCTTAGAGTCAAGTACAAAAAAAAACCCTGCAATCTCTTCATCAAATCATTGTGCTGCCTCGAAGTAGGCTGAGGGGCCACCTCCCACAAAAGAAAAACACTTGACAAAAATGCAAACCAGTACTGAAATGTTCATTTAAAAAGCAAAAAGCTGTGACCTTTAAAAATAAGGACTTCTGTATCATGCTTGTTAAGAATGGTAGAAGATCTGAACAGGGGGTCTAGGTTTACTGTATGCATTTTCCTTGGCTGGTGCAACAGTTTGTTCAAGCCTCCTGGGTCCAGATCCACTAGCCTTTATGGTTTCCTTGTGGGATTCCTGAACCCTCTGGGTCCTTCTATTCCCGCCCCGCCTCCCCAGCCCTGTCTCCACCCTGGAGTCCAGCAGAGAGTTCCAGCATTTGTCCTGATCCCCCACTGGCAGGAGTCTCTCTGAGGACATCTATGTTGGGCTAATGTCCCTTATAAATGAGACCATGTATGTCTTTCTGGGCCTGGGTTACCTCACTCAGGATAATCGTTTCTAGTTCCACCCATTTGCCTGCAAATTTCAAGATTTCCTTGTTTTTAATAGCTGAATAGTATTCTATTGTGTAAATGTACCACAGTTTCTTTATCCATTCTTCAGCTGAGGGACATCTAGGTTGTTTCCAGATTCTGGTTATTATGAATAAGGGTTGCTATGAATATAGTTGAGCAAACTTCCTTGTTGTGTGGTGGAGCATCTTTTGAGTATATGCCCAGGAGTGGTATAGCTGGGTCTTGAGGTAGAAATAGTCTCAATTCTCTGCAAAACTGCCAGATAGATTTCCAGCTAGCCAATGGACAACTCATTCTCCAAAGTTGTGAGGAGAGCAGGGACTACCTCTGACATGAACTCTACTGTCCCCAATTTGATCACTTCCCCCTTGGTGGCACACAGAGGAAAGGGAGGCAGTCTATCCGGATGAGCCCTGATAGGCTGTGGTCATATGGTGGGGGAAGAGGTCCCCTCTGTGAGAGGTCTAGGGGAGACGCTAGGACAGAAGGGGAAGAGAGGATGGGAATGGGAAGATACAAGCGATGGAACAACATTCGGGAAGTATTCTCAATAAAATATAGTAAATTAAAATTTAAAAAAGAATCTCTAGAAGAACCCACAAAACCCAGTTAGACAAAACCCAAAAGAATAATTTTTCCGTTATGAAATCTTACCTCTTTTCATTATTTATTTATTTATTTATTTGTTAAGTGTGTACATGTGGTTACACATATGAGTGCATATACGTTTGAAGGTGTGGAAGCCAAAGGACAACTTTGGGTGTCATTTCTTGGGCGGACAGTGTGAGCCATTTTAGTGGACAGGGTCTCTCCCTGGCATGAAAGTCACCAGATTGGCTGTAGCCTCAGGCATGCGCCTGTCTCTTCCTTAATACTCTGAGGTTGCAGGTTCGTGTCACCACTCCTGACCTTCTAATGTGGGGTCTGAGATTCAATATTGGGTCTTCTTGCTTGCAAGGCAAGTACTGCGTTGACTGCAGTAGTTATCCAGTCCATGTGTGTCATTTCTGCTGAGAAGTCTGTGACTCTCGTCGGCCAACAGTAGCTTATAATTTTAGGAAGTACCCCCTTAGAACTAAATATTTGATTGTAGGACATTTATTATTTGGCTCACATTAGGGGTGAGACTGGAAGTGTAAATGTGTCACATGGAAACACTTTTCTGCTCAGTAGTAAAATGCTTGCCTAGCAACCACAGAAGCCAGCACAGCCCATTGAGGAGCGAAGATGAGTGGATCCTGACAGCTTGCTGGGCACGCAGCTTAGCCAAAGAAAGATGTGCTCCATCCTCAGTGAGAAATCCCAGCTCATGCAATAATTAGAAAGTGAGTGAAGAGAGTCAAGGTCCTGTGCAGACCTCTACCTGCCTGTCCTGCATGTACCTGCACGTGTGTGTGCAAACACACGTAATCCTTACTCTTGTGCATTAAAACACAACAACTACAAAATAAATTACAGAACAGAATTTATAGACTTTCAAACAGTTATAAAATGGATTAAGGAATTGGCTCAGTGGTTAAGAGCATCTTTGGCTCTTGTGGAGAAACCAGGTTTGATTCCCAGCACCTGTACCAGGTGGTTCACAATCACCTATAACTTCAGCTCCAGGGACCCAAAGCAAACTTCTTACCTCTGTGGGCAAGCACACACACATGTGCGTATATTCACACAGCCACACACATATGCATAATTAAATAAGGGTAAGATTTTAAAACTATATTAAAATTACAAAATCATATTTAACAGTGTTTTCTAACCAAAGATAAAACTAAATCTCTGAATTTCCAATATCAGGCAAAACCCTCCTTTTTAAAAAAGGCATCAGTTATCAGATGGGACTGTCAGTGTTTCCTGGTGTGCTAATTCAAAGGGAATGTGTGCCCCTCTCATTGTCACCGTAGCCTCTCATTGTCCCTCGGTATTTATTCCACTAATATAATGGGCATTGACGTCAATGCTCCTACTTTGCTTCCAACTTACTCACTCCATGATGATATCAAATAGTTTCCTGAGTGAAAGAGGGGATCATAAATATTTTATTGAGGTTGAATCATTATGTCAAGTGCTTCCTGATAATCTCTTTTGATTGTTTGCTTTTGCTTTTCAGTGGGAGGTGCCTTGGTGAGAGTGCACGGAAGGAACGGGAGTTCTAGGTTTTGCCTTGAGCATGTGCTGTTGGGAATATTTTATGTGTGAAGTGAACCTTTGCCTTATTTCTTGAAGCATTTTGTGGGGGGGTGGAGAGGGCTATTTGTGCTGACAGTAAGTATGTGGATAGCTGCTTGTGAGTCTAGTTTTCTCTCTGTGTCTTCTCTGAAGGATAGCAAGCTGAAAATTTGTTATAGTCTACTTAATATTGAACTCATATAAGATGATAACAGGTGACTATGGGTACATGCTGTATTTCAAGACCTTCCAACAACGAGCAATGACTAGATCAGTGATTCTGACAGATACATTACTTCATACAGTTGTTACCTGTAGAACTATTCAAAGTCTAGCCTATGCCCTGCCTCTTTCTAGTCAGCTGTGGACAATTAATGTTTGCTTAGGGGTGGAGGGGAAGGGCCATTTACTTCAATGCTGTAGCCACTTGGGGAGTAGTTGGAAAAATTAAGGGTTCTGTGGGAAAGGAAAAAGTATTATAGAGAGTAATAATATATTCTGTCTGTGTGTGGAGCTCAGGTTTTTAAATTTAAGAATTTTAATAGAAGTCTTCTTAAAGCATCACTCAACTTCAAAAGTTGTACTATTAGGTGAGTTTAAAAAGTTTTTATCATACTCAAAAATATTGTTTTTAAATATTGAATAAGATTTATATCAGCATTAGACTTTAACAAGAAATTCCACATGGACCAGGGAATACTAGTAATAATTTCGAAATATTCACCAAAAACATTTAAGCAAAATTTCCACTGATCATAGTTATTTTGAAATAACAGTTATTACAGCAAATATTGCACTACATTTTATTTAATATCTGCTTTGGCTAACTCTTTATAATCAGTTTTTCAATAGTAACCTTGGGTATCTTAGAAGCAAATGGAACTTGTAAGGGACCTAGCTTTCACTCCATAGATGTAGACTCCCAACATCCTGATGTAGTGCTATTATCTGAAGTCTTGTGAAACAGAGGCTGGAGGATCATTGGGTTAATGCCCAGCCTGAGCTATAGAGATATTCTGCCTTTAAAGTAACAACAAAAGAATAAAAATAAAACAAACAGAAGAAATTTCATCCATACTAACTTCAAAAAAAGTATTTAATTACAATGAAGGAAAACTTTCTACTGTTGCAAAGCAAAAGATGCATGGGCATTTCAAGGTTGCACTCAACAGCATAACTATCATGCACTTAGTTGAAACGCAAAGATTAAATTCTAGTCCAGAAAACTTCAGAGTCCCATACTGGTCACCCAATGCTTTAAACCGTAGACACTAATTTCTGCCTTTGTGATACTGGTAACATGTGAGCTTGGGGAAATTCAGATGCAACTCTAGATCCTCTGTATATCTGGTCAGTCTTATATTGCCCCACAAAACTCAATTTCTGACTTGGTTTACACCCAGGCATGTAACCATAGTAACTGCACAGCCTCTAATGACCCAGCTTACTGAGGGTAGTATGGCAGGAGCTCCTGAGCAGGTTAGAACATGGTTGTACATTCCCCTGTCCACTTCCTTGTTATCTCTCCATCACTACTTTGCAGGATGGTCCCTCTCCTGTATCTGTAACACTCTTTGGGTTCTAGAAACATTGTTCTATTTCCTCCTCTCTGTGATTGGGATTGTTATAGCTGGGGTCCCTAGTACTGTGAGCCTCTAGAGATTCTGCTTCTCTTATAATTCTGTGAAACTTAAGCTGATATCAGCACATGGTGCTTCCAGCAAACTCTCTACAATTAACAGTTTGAAGTAAATGTGCCATCTATTTCTTAGCAGAATTCAGGTATACTTGGTTTGGGCTCCCTGTGGCCACCACTTGGTCATTGTGCTCAGCACCAGCCCTTCTTGTCTGTATTCTAGCAGTGGTATCATCAGTACCACCAAAATGATGCTAGATTGAATGCTTAATGCATGCTAAAAGATGCTTTTGGCAATTTCTTTCATGTTAGTCAGACACTCAATATGATATCACAAACTATTTTACAATTGAAGCAATAGGCCTGACCTACATAATTGGCACTCAGTAGTGAAGCTCTGTTCCCATCTCAGAATGCTGAATGCAGACTTTGGTCTTAACTGCTTGATTCTCATCCTTATCTATGTCCAGCTGTTCACGAGGCTGGCATGAGAGAGAGAGAGAGAGAGAGAGAGAGAGAGAGAGAGAGAGAGAGAGAGAGAGAGAGAGAGAGATCAGAGTTTTTCATCCTCACCTCTAAACAGAAGTATTCCTTTTATCTTATCTGAGTTTGAAAAACTGCTTTGAAAATCTAGACTATGCTATGATGAGTATATGGTGTCCACAGTATTTAGATGAAGTGAAGATGATCCTTCCCCATGATGTTTTATCCATACATAGGTAATCAGCATTACAACTAAGGACATTAATGTGGAAGGTAATCTTGATTGTCAGCCTGGAAAAATAGGACCCTCAACAGTAGAATTGCCACCCCTATCAGGTTAACCTGTAGCTATATCTGTGATGTATTTTCTTGAGTCTTAATTGGCAGAATTGACATAGAAGGTGCCCACTGTGGGTGGTACCATCCCTATGCAAGAAGAGTTGTGCTGTATAGAAAGGTATTTGAGAAAGTCTCTAAAAAGTTATTTTTCCATGGATTTTCTTAAGTTCTGACTGAATGTTTGTTTGTTTCTTTCTTTCTTTTTCTCTGTCTATTTCTTTTTATTATAATTTTTATTAAACATTTTTCCATATATGTTTATATTATTACACATATATACAAAAAAACTACCTAAGCAAGAAGAAACATATATATATATATTACCTTGATAGTGTTCTGGCTATTTGTATTGGCAGCCTTGAAAAAAGTATCTTTCCTATCTCGGTGAGTCTAAAATTCTAAATTTAAATCAATATCTATCATATCTCATTATTATCAACTTAAAACATCTAACTAGACCTAAAATCTTCAGAATTTTAGACTGACTGGACTGGACATTTCTACTGTGAGTTCCTGCCTTGGTTTCTTTCCATAATTGCCTGTAATCTAGTTAAACCCTTTCCTTTCCCAAGCTGCCTTAATCACAGTGTTTATCACAGCAAGATAAGTTCTAGCTAGAGGATACTTTTCTAAAAAGATATGTGAATCCATTTTCATCTTCAGATCTTGAACTGATATGTGTAGCTAAGATTTGATCCTCTTGCTAGCTGCCATTATAGAGGAGATACAATGAGCTTGTAGTAGGCAGGACCTTATGGGAGGTCTTAGGTCACTGTGGAAGGACTTCTGAGAGGGATTGTGGGACTTTAGCTTCTTTACTTTTCTCTTTTGCTTCCTTGTTGATGATTTTGATCATCTTTTCCCACCGCATATGCCCACCATGATGCGTCATCTCCGCTTAGGGAGAAAATGTATAGGGCCAATATATCATAGGTTAAAATCTCCCCAATTGTGAGTCAAAACAAATCCCTGTCTCTTTAAACATTTTCTGTGCATGGTATTTCATTATAGTCACAGAAAGCAGCACAACATACCTAGAAACCTGGAGATTTGGCATGACACTAAAGATACAAATCATGGGTCAAGGAAGATGCCTTGAAATGAGCGTTTATTGAAAAAACAGGGTTGTCAACAAAAGGGCTCTGACTTGGTGAACGTGGTAAAAGGCTCCTAAGTTTGGTGGGGAGTAGGGAGAATAGACTAAGAAATGTTTTATCAGTAGCAACTCTTCTGGGCTTAAAGGGTTTAAAGATGCACAGTACCTTTTTCACATGACTGGCTATGGCTTAACCGTCTAACTTAAGTCCCACATCTTATTTTCCAAAACGTCGCTCATGACTATTTATGAGTTTAACTAAATGCAGAGTCATTCCATTCTCTAGAGCAAGAGTCCTGTTCTTGCATTATCATCATCAAGAATAACTTTTGGCTAAAACTTCTACAAAGTATAACGAAAACAATCCACCACACACTTAGATGCTCATATTTCAAAGGATGCTTTCCAGTGTCCTATTCCTAATGTAAATTTTTCATCTCATTCTGTAATTTGTCATCTATCTTTTGAGATGCTTTTTATGTCTCTTAGTGTCTCTCTTCTTTCATGGTTTCTTCACTCAAACCTATCTGATGTTAGTTCATTAATCATCCTGATTAGCCAGTTGATTAATTGATCACAATGGCAGGGGTAGCAAGGACAGGAGCACCAGGAGTTATCTGTGGCATAATGAATAATGCCATCCCTGTTACATTCCCAGGTTGCCCCACTTATCAGGAAACATTACTTCCCATTCAATTTAAAACTCAACGCGGTGGAGCGGAAGACACAAATGCACGGCTGTACAATTGTCAATTGTAAGTAAGCCTTTTGTGATGGGTCATGTCTCAGTGTGGTGTATGATAAGAGTTGAAATAAAAGCCATTACCTACACCAGGAGGATTTCTGCCACACATAAACAAGTATACTTGCTGAATTTACCACCAAAACAAATAGTAGCAGCATGATGCACTTGAAGATATTTTTTTTTTTCTTTTAGGACAAAAGACAGAATGGTGCTTAGAGCTAGTCAAGAGACCCACACACAACACATCTGTTCTTATCCACTAAGATCTCACCTCAGACAGTCTTTAGTAATAGAATGGTTTTCCTCTTGATATGTTTTAAGGCACAGTTAAAACTGTTTAAATAAAAACCTGCAACACCTACTGACACCAGACTATAAATAATTTAAAATACCAGGGATATAGCAGTGGATTCTTTCATATTGTGTATTTTACCCAAATGTTTACAGAATTGACCCAGTAAAGGTACAAGGTGATTCTTTGCTAACTAATAGATATGTTCCTTTGATCTTACTGATTACATTCATCTTAACAGCAATTAGAAAATGCTTGACTTCATTAAATGCATGGCTGTGTCATATGGAAGTTATTCTGAGCAGCTCTACTGCAAAGAAGTGAATTTACATTACATATACAGGGTTGCTTTAGGGAAGATGTCAGAACACACAGCTTTAGCACAGAACAAAAGCAAGGCATGATTATGTAAGCAGGGCTGACAAGTAGGCCCTGTATTTCTGTCCCAAGTGTCATGTCACCACTGCCACCCAATCTTAAGCTAAAGCAAAGCAAACTTACTCTGCTTTATTAAGACACCCTTGTACTTATGTGTGTGTAAAGCCTTAATACCACTGCCTCGCTTTAAGGTTTCGTTTAAATACAAATCACAATGTACTTTGGGAGAAACACTTGTTTGGATAGAAACTGTGTTTTAGTAAAAATTAGGTGAATATAAGAATATTTTGTTAAAAAGTAAGAAGCTATCTTGGCAAAGCTGCATTTCTGATTTGCCTAGGGCACAAGAAACTCACCTTTGCAGCTGCAAAAAGAAAAAATGGTTTTCAGTAGTGTAATGGCTGGACCTGGTTTATTTCAAATGGCTAGGCGGGATTTTGTACAGCAATGTGTTATCTTTGTGTCCGTCCACCAAAGCACTGCACTTCAAATTTTTAAAAATTTATCAAAATGAAAACCAGTGTGAAGGAAACACCAAAAGAGATTAGCACTAAGCCATCCCACTCTCTTTGAAGAAGCAGACATTATTCCTGGAGGTTGGGAGGTAAAAGCTGGCAAAAGTCCAGGGCTTGGGTCACAAGGCAGAGAGACTAGGGATTTTGCAGGCAGATGGAAGCCAGAGCAAAAGACACAGTTGGCAGTGATGAAGACGGGGAGAGGGAGAATCTTCTGATGAGTGAGGGCTGCAAATAGTTCCGTCCTCACAGACATCACGTAGAAAATTCAGACTATTGAATAATTCTCGAATGCTTCCTGCGGCTGGAAACCTACAGTGGAAACTTCACATGAAAGTGTTGTTTTATGAGATGATCTGTTCTTTCTTTTTTGCTGAAGAGGTGGGACATTCCTCTGAGGACACACTCACTGGAATCTTGGAGTTTGTATTCTTGTCATGGAAGCAGGAAACAGAAAAAGGACAAAGTGGAAAAACATCTAAATAAGCAATACAACCTTAGAAAAAAGTCTTACCTAGATAATTTCATTTTAGTCTATTTTAGACACATCCAGACTTTTAAAATTTCTGAACTTATTTGTTGGCTTGGGAAAAATGTTTTAAATTTTCATTCTGCATATTAATTAACTTCAGAAATATCTCCAAGTTAAGTTTATTTATATTGATTTTCAAAGATCACTTCTAAAATATATGAGAATCTGCTTGTCTTAGACATCAAAAGGCAGAATCCCATTTTAGTTGTGACTGATTGTTACCAAAAACACTTTAAAAAATAAACAAATAAACAAAATGGTTTCTTTGAAGGTTTCTGAAAATCTCAGTAATGCTTAATTTTTCTGTCTTTCAAATCCCCCAACACACCCATAAAATAAACACATTTGACATGAGTCTGGCTGTTTCTGTGACTCAGGAAGTATGTTACAGGGCTAGCTGAAGACTTGGAAAATAAAACAATATAGTCACCATTATTAATAAAATACATACAGTGTGTGTGTTCGCCACAGGCAAACAGCATATTCAAAGCATAGATGAAGGGCAGAGAGGACAGTGGGTGAGCGTAGCAATGCCAGGCTTGCCGACCTGCATTCCATCCCCAGGCCCAGATGGTGGGAAGACAGAACTGATACCTGCAATTAGTCCTCTGACCTCCACGCGTGGCATACGTGTACACATGTGTACACACAAATAAAACACAATTAAAAATCACGAACAGGGCTTGAAGAATAACAATTCTGAGCGCTCCAAGCCTGGTTACACAGTTGCTTTACAAACGCGCTTAGCATTGGCTTTGTCTTTCTTTTTCCTTCAGGAAAGTTATAAGTAAAAGGTGTTTCAGTTATATGACAGGAACTAAGAGACTGAACTTGAATGTGAGCTCTACCTTATTTTCTTTGCATGTTATATTTAATTGTCTAATGGCTTTATAAAATGAATGGATGGAACCCTATAGCCACTGTGAAAATCTTTCCATAGTCTGCCTGATGATCTAACAAATTCACTTCTGAATTTGCCTTTTGTCTTTCTAATTCACTTATTTCAACATGGAGTATGTGTATATGGAGCATCTATCTGTAGAAAGAATTACTTGTTGGTGTTTGTCTTGTGACCTTAACTCCGTATAGAGATAGTAGAGAGAAATAAATATGGGTGAATATAGATGATAGACATAGATACATAATAGATAGATAGATAGATAGATAGATAGATAGATAGATATCAATTCATTTAGTCCTCCTGTAGTATAAGATTCCCAAGGATATTAATATGACACCCACCCATTACTAAAACAATGATTAAAGAAAAGCCGTATTATTATTTCTGGAAAAAAAATCTAACCTACCTTTTTCTGATGACAAGGTGTAGTATTTCTGGCTACAGCTCCATCCTGAAAGGGTAAAAGAATTATTCCTGGTATCTTTGTAAATGATGTTCCCCAAGTGTGAACGACTTCCATCACAAAAATGGAGATTTATGTGGAAAATCAGAGCAGAAAATTATCTTTCTCTCTTTCTCATTCATTCCCTGCTCCTGAACTCATTCATTCATTCATTCATTCATTCATTCATTCAGTTTTTCGTATAGTACTGAGTATTAAATCTAGAGCCTCAGTCACACTAGGCAGGTATTCTACCACTGAACTGTATCACCAGCTCAGTTTTCATTGTTCAAATACATAAAGTGACTGTACAAAAAGAATTACTGTCAGGTCCCTTAATATAAGGTTTAAACATATAATACGCCGAGATGCCACGTGTTGCATTTGCTTTCGCTCTGGAGTTACTATGCTTGAACTGTATTCAGGTAAGACAACTGGAGAAAACTATTAGGGAAGAAAGTGGTAGATTCTGGCATGTTCATGTTCAAATTCACGGTCAGGCCTTTCGATAATCTGATGACTAACAGCATCATAGAACATCATGTCAGGCTCAAGAATGTTCCATATATTGTCCAAGGTTTTTTTTTTTTTTTTTCTTTTTTATTTTATTTTATTTATTTATTTTTTTATTTTTTTTTTTTTTTGTTTTGTTTTGGTTTGGTTTGGTTTTGCGAGACAGGGTCTTTCTGTGTAGCCTTGGCCATCCTGGACTCTCTTTGTAGACCAGGCTGGCCTCGAACTCACAGTGATCCGCCTGCCTCTGCCTCCCGAGTGCTGGGATTAAAGGCGTGTGCCACCACGCCCGGCCCCAAGGTTTTCATAAGCTACATACATTAGGCCTTTGATGAATCATGATGTGAAAATCACAAAGGACATGTTACTATTTCCATACAATCATTCTTCCCACTAATTTCCAGATATTATGAATTTTATTCATCTCATTCTCCACTCCTTACTAGATCTTTTTTCTCTGTATGCAACTTTTCTTCTCTCTCTCTCTCTCTCTCTCTCTCTCTCTCTCTCTCTCTCTCTTTTTTTTTCAGTATATCGCTTGGCTTATGCATTCTATGGCTATGTTTGCTGCTTCTAATATTCATCACATATACTTTTTACTTAGTATATCATTCATAAATAATGAAGAAATAGAATCAAAGACTCCTATTACAATTGTTAAATTAATTTAATACTAGCGCCCACGTGCAAATGAGAAGAAACACACTTTTTTCCAGTAGTGGTGTCACAAGCTAATATATCAGTGTATCTCTCAGGTATTCAGCCAATTGTAATTCTATTTTACAATTAACTAGTTGCATGAAATACGCCATATATGAGTTACATACTGGACTCATGGCATTGTCATTAAATTGGACAGAGAGCTGAATACAAAATAAAATATCATCCAGATTGATTGTAGTAAAAATTAAGGCATTAGAGAAATGTAAAATGCAAAAATCCCCAAATATTAAGCTCCATATGGCTCCTGTCCTGTTTATATGCTATTCTAGTTAATAACCTATTAAAAAACAACGTTTGGAGATTGTGATTCACATGTTTAAGAGACAAGGCATGGCTCAGGAATATTTGTCACTTAGAAGCTTCTAGTTTATTTCAACTAATATCACGTCTGAAAAACACTGGTCATGAGTCAGAAAGGGACACAAGCAGGTTTTCGTTAGCTAGTGTACATTAGTGGGTAGCATCCGTGGGAAAGGAGGGCAATCCTCACACTGCAGCGAGAGGATGCAGATAAGACAGGACAGCGTAACTCCAGACGTAAGTGAGGAATTCATTTCTGTTTGTTTGTGAACTCTGTTTTAGGCTTGCTTGGGCATCCTCAGAATATAGTAGTTGACTTATCTCATAGCACAGTGTACAAAAGAGGCACAGCAGACCCACAATGTCTCGTCTTGCACAACACAGGAAGTCACAGGCCTTTGTTCTCAAAGCAGAGGGCAGACACAGAACACAAAATATATATATATATCAGACTCAGAAACATGTGGTGGGGGCAGTCTTTCATTTGGCTGTAAAGCTGCATTTATGACTAATTACCCATCATTTTCCATTAACATAAATAACTTTTAGGGGTCCAGCTATGTACAATTTATTACTTAGCAATATAAAACACATTCAAATTATCTCTCTGTGGTATGTTCCATATGGTTCTCTACATACTTTTTAGAAACATTTTATTATTTGAAAGTAACATGGTGAAGAGGTTGCATTAAATAACAGATTTCCTAATTGAGTAAGGTGAGATTAGAATATAGTAATATTTTGATAAGGTTATTACTTCCACTCAATCCTGGAGCATGCCACTTCATTAAATTTACTTTTCTTCTTGATAAACTTATTTTTTTATTTTGCTAACTAACATTTATTATATTTATTACTAAGCATAGTGTATATTACTTCTATTATAATGATTTTCCCATTAATTTAAAAACATTTTTGGGTCTTCTCAAAGTACCTATTTTGCTGCATTTTTATCATTGTTTCTAATGACTTAAGGTTACCAAGAAGAGACTTGATACCCTATGAGCATATACAGGGGGAGAAACTCCCCCTCAGGAACAGTCATAGGGGAGGGGAATAAGGGAAAAATGGGAGGGAGGGAAGAATGGCAGGATACAAAGGATGGGATAACCATTGAGATTTAACAAGAATAAATTAATAAAAAAATTAAAAATAAATAAAAATAAAAAAATAAAAATAAAAATGGACATCTTAAAAAAAAGACTACATCACACTCTATATTGGTAAAAAGTGTAAGTTCTCTTCAAAGTATATAAGAAATGAATGTCCCTTTTATTTAAGTGACTTGGATTATCAAAGTGGCAATGTCTACAATCTGTGAATAAAAATAAACTTATCTCCACTATTCCTTTTGTAATCTTTGACCAAATACTTCTAACATGTTGGCTAATAATCTAGGAATAACATTGAGTAAGTGATTCTCTCTGTCTCTCTCTGTCTCTCTCTCTGTCTCTCTCTGTCTGTCTCTCTCTCTCTCTCTGTCTGTCTCTCTCTCTTTGTGTCTCTGTCTCTGTCTCTCTCTCTGTCTGTCTCTGTCTCTTTGTGTCTCTGTCTCTCTCTGTGTGTCTGTCTCTGTCTCTCTGCTCTCTCCCTCTTCCCATGGAGAAGAAATGAACTTTAATACTGAAGGTTTTCATAGCCCTTACTCATCAGGCATGTACCCAATTACTTTATGCATGTTACCATGCCATTTCTAACTTTGACATTAAGAGGAAGACCCTCTCAAATGTACAGTGAGAAAACTGGAAACAGAGAGAAAGGAGGTCACTTGATAAAGTCACAGAGATATTAGCTGGCACAGATAGGGCTAACCTCCCTCCAAATTATCACTCTTGACTTCTCTTCTTTAACCCACGGTGGTACTGGAGATGTTATGAGTGCCAATCTCTCTATGATTATCTCTCAGTTACAAATGGAAACTCTAGGGACCCTGAGTGGCAACTAGCCCTTTACATTGCTTACCAGTAAGCGAGGCAGTGGAAGTGTCTGCAGGGTATCACAGAGGTGTGGAAAAAACGGAGCTGGCAGCAGAAAGGTGCCTGGAATGAGAAGAGGCTGTAGAGCTCAAAGTTTCCCGACATGTCATTTGATGTTCAGATCCTACTTCCAGCCGTCGGTGGTCAACAAGACTAGATGGCAGAAGTGGAGAGATCTAATCTGTGTCCTGGGAGATGCCTGTGTTTTTAGACAGGGCTGTGAAACACTCATAGGAGATATTAAGACCATAGAATACTCTATCCGGGTAGGAAAGTCAGTGCGTCTCCAGGACCTAAAGTATAAAAGCTTGCTTTATTTTAAGCAGCATTTACATAAGACAAAGAAAACACAGGTATACATGAGGCTTTAAAGATATTTGACAAAGTTCTGGATTTATTCTGATGACCCAGGATTGTAAGCTGATATTCTAGTTTTCAGTAAAGTTCACATTATTTGGTTGTTGTCCTGGATATTTTTATTCAAAAAAAAAAATACTGTTTTAAAATCTTTTCGTGTTGTTCTTTTTGTTGTTCATAGATGTGGGTGAAGAGGGAATTTCAGAAACCCTCTTGGAAAGAATGCATTGTCCTTTCATAAATGAGTGGAAATTCTCCTTTTCAGTAACTTGATTTTCTTTCCATGGAAGACTCTTTGGAAACATAGCATCTCATTTGGAATGGCAGCGTGTGGTGGAAATCTGTTTTCAGACTTGTGTCCATCATGTGTGTATGGCGCGGGTTCAAGTCTGGAAGGACAGCGCTCACCGTGTCCTAAAAGGGAGGCTACGCTACTTTTAAGTATCAATTCCAGGCCACCAGCTTCATGATTCTACTTATAGTTACAGGGTGTAGAGTGTCAATCATCTGATTTTGATTCTACCTTCCACGAGAGTCCTTCTAATGAAGTTTCCAGGTGACCAAGAGTTGGTTCTTAGTCAACAACTATGACATCAGCATTTAGTCTTCAACAGTTTATTTTCTCTCTTTGATTTAGATTAAAATTTCAGAAATAAACCTATCCCTACTCTCACGAGGAATAAACGGAAAATGATTGAATGACGCAGTTTAGAGTTCCTCCATGGACATATCAGATGGAGTGGGTCAACTGATTGGGAGGTTCTGACCTTTCCTCCTTTAAAAATATCTGAGGGAAAAATAAAGCTCTGGGGTGAAATTCCGCCTTCCACATATTCTGCATTAACAATTTAGATATCTCTGGTACAGGGAGTCCAATGCTGGCATGCATCACCAAAACATATATTGCACACCATGGTTAAATAGCCACTGTCTATTTTACACGTTGCCTGCATATGAACATGAAGTATTTTTTAAGAGACAGTTTTATGAAATTCCCAACATTTGAGGAAACGTGTGTTTTCATAAGTGACAAGTAATAAGTCATCCTTTGCATATATTATGAAAAACAACATGAGAAACTAGATCCTGCTGGATAGTTTTTAAAAGTCTGTTTAATCTGTATAGAGGAGCAATAAATATTCAGTGCATTTCTGAGCTAAAAAGTCACTCTAAAACGAATAAACTAAACCCACAGAGTTAAATAATTAACTGGAAAATGTAAAACGTGCAGACAATTGATTGTGTCATTTGAATGTAAGATCTCTTCACCAGCATTGTTTAGACATTTCAATATCCATGTGCTGTGTGTGCATTAGACTGTTTTGTACGTTACTATAAATAAATACCAGAAGCCAAGCACTTTATAAAGAAAGGAGTTTTATTGAGCTCACATGTTTGGAGGCTGAATGGGCAAAGACCGTGGTACTGTATTAGGTGAGGGTCTCACATCAGTGTAGAAGGCAACAGGGCTAAAGTGATTAAAGGAGGGCATGTCACACAACAACCCACGAGGCCACAGAGGAGATAGAAGCCCGTCTTACTCTGTTTATAGCAATGCAGTGTTGCATGCCCCACAGACAGTTCAGAGCAACAGCCTCATCCTACCCATAGGCTCTAAGACTGATGATCTCAATAACCTCCCTCTAGAATGCATCATCACACAGCATTGTTTCCTCACAGCGCCTGCTAACAACCCTGTGTCCAACAAATAAAACCCCAACAGATGCATTTAGATCACATCCAGCCCACAGCAGTAGTGTGTGTGTGTGTGTGTGTGTGTGTGTGTATGTGTGTGTGTGTGTGTGTATGCGTACATGTGCACGTGTGCATGGACAATGTGTATGATTTATAGAAAACAATGTTGATCAACAAACTAATTGGACCCAGTGTTTTATGCTTCAGGGGTGTGTGTGTGTGTGTGTGTGTGTGTGTATGTGTGTGTGTGTTTCATTTGTTTGAAACTCAATTAGCTGCTATGCCAAATCCTTAAGAATAACAACTTTGCTTCAGTTATGCTGTACTTGTTATAAGGCAGCAGCTCCTTTCTGGAAGAGGTAGACTTTTAAATTTAAACTTCAGTTAGAATTTGATGAAAAATATGCTTTTGTAGACTAATGAAAAGGTTGTTGAAGCCCTCCTCTCCCTCCACCCTCCCTCTCTCTCTCTCTCTCTCTCTCTCTCTCTCTCTCTCTCTCTCTCTCTCTCTCTCTCTTTCCTCTCTCCATTACTGTCTCTCTCTCCTCTCTCCATTACTGTCCCCATGTACATGTATATGCTATTGGAACAATTTTTATATATTTATAATACATATATGCATATATAAATGCATAGGTGTACAGTTTTAACTTTACATTTAAATTTGAAGGATAGGATGTTTCCAGGATCTGGCTGATTTGCCTGCATTGTGTCATGAATGAGCCTTTGCCACAGGCCTGCAGCTATTATTCTTATGGCAAGCAAGCCACGTTGCTGCATGCCGAATGATGCACACAGTACCAAGGGAAATAAGGCAGGATGGGTATAAAGGCACAGTGAAAAAGCCTGCACCTTCCTGTGCTTTGGGAGATGTAAGAGAAACAAAGCATTCAATAATACAAAGCCCATATCTCCAGATAGGATGACCATGACACTGTTGAAAATGTCATCACCTTTGTACAGAAATAAGTGTGATTTTCTTTCAGTTCATGTAGTTTGTAAACAAAAACTGTTTTTACTTTCTTAAAAAACCTTCCAAGAATTGGAGCACTGCAGCTGATCAAAATGTAAACTCAGTCTTCTGACCATGTGATATTTTATTTGGTTTTTAAAACATGATTGTACATAACTCAGCCTTTGCTCGTGCTGGTTCTAACCAACTTGCTACACAGTATTTTAGGAAGATGGATCGATCTTTGTACCTCGAATGGCAGAGCTACGATTGCCAAGCCTCAGAAAACCTGTGGCGCAAGCAGGAAGGGCCCTGTCTCTCATCTTGCAAGGAGAAAGCTGAAATACAGCATACAGTCAGGCAGCATGACCAAGCTAGGACTGGAAACATGGACTTCCTCCATCCAGGCTGGCTGCGATGTTTTTCTCTCAGCGTTTACCCAAATCTACTGTCTGTTTGTTTCTCTGAGCATGTATAATTTAGGTCAATCAAAGAGAAGCCAGTTTCTTTGCAGGATTTTTCACATTCTTGCTGTGGAGAGGGAGCTGCGACAAGGCATAGCAGGGCAGTATTTCAGTGTTAGAGTACTGAAATGTTATATTGCATCACCTCATGACTATTTTCAAATTCCATGCTGTGCATTTTGATCACATCCACCCCTTTCCCAGATCCATCCAACCTTCCCTACTCACCAAATTTACGTCCTCTTTTTAAGCCTTCCCTTTCTAAATTATGCTGTTCATATATGGGGGTGTGTCCATCTACTGGACTATGGTCAACCTACTAGAGGCAGTATGTTTAAAGACAACTGACTTCTGGTCTCCAACAGCTGTCAGTTGCCAGCAGCTACTTAGCTAGGAGTGAAACTTCATGCCCACATTCCATTTCTATGCTGGGATTCTGTCTGACTTGAACCCACACGCTGGTCTTGAACACGTGGTCGCAACTGCTGTGTCTGGACATCCCTGTTTCTTTGTCGTCATCAATTGCCTCTGGCTTTAAAACTCTGTGGTGGCTGTTCTTGGCTGTCAACTTGACTACAGCTAGAATTAACTAAAACATAAGCTGCTGACTGCACCAGTGAGGGATTTTTTTTTCCTTCTTGGTTAAATCATTTGAAGTGGGAAGAGCCACTTTTAATGCAGCTCTTCAGACGTGGGAAGATCCACCTTTGCCCTGGGCCACACCTTCTGCAAGCCTATATGAAGGACATGGAAGAAGGAGTCTCTCTGCCTGCTTGCTCCTGCTCTCGCTGTCAAATTCATTCCTTTATTGGCATTAGAGCCCACTTCTTCAGGATTTCAGCTACACACTGACGACCAGGTGAGACTGCCAGCCTTGTAAACTGGACAACTGCTGCATTATTGGACTTTCCACTGATCGACAGTGTGTTACCCCTATCTCTCTCTCTCTCTCTCTCTCACACACACACACACACACACACACACACACACACACACACACACACAAGTATTAGATATAATATACACACACACACACGTATGGGTATGTATATGGCTTTTGACTTTGCCAGTTCTGTTCCTGTAAAGACCCCTAATGTACTAATGTACTTTCTTCTCCCATATCTACAATGATGCCTGAGCCTTGAGGGAGGAATGTGATGCAAATGCGCTACTTAGGTCTGAGAACTCTTAAGTCTCTCAGAATCTCTGAAACATTACCAGGTTGGGGGGGGGTCTCTGTTCATCTTCATCAGCTGCCAAAAGACACACTCATCCTCTGTCAGATGCATATGAAGCTATGGTGTATCCTTTTCTGTTGATCACTTAGTAAAATCTTGCAGACCAAGAGATCAGTTTGGGGAAACAGACATCTGCCTTTAGGAAAGCACTGGGGAAACAGTTTTCTTTTAAGCATTTTGTGGAAGTTTTGGAAAACTCATACCCAATGTGCTGAAAGCTGAGAAGCAGTCTCGAGGGCACTGTTCCTGATCCTTCCTGGGCAGTCATTTTCTGGAGGTTGCCGGGAGCTTCTTAGAGATGTTTCCAGGCCTGCAGACTGGGCCTGGCCTTGTAGCCCAAAGAATCTCTTCGATCAGAGAACTGATTATTTTTATTATCATGATTATTTTATCCAGTTTCAACTTTAGCTTCTCAGAGCTGCCAAAGTGACAACAAATGTGGCTTAAAAGACCAGAAGTGTTTTCACTCATAAGATCGAAAGATGAAATCCTGAAAATGTTATGGATAAGTACATCCCACCACAAGCTCCAATGGCAGAATTGCTGGCAAGCCACGGGCATCTCTAATTTGCTCTTCATTTATAACAGACCCAGCCTCTATTTCCACATGACCTTACTCTCGTTCTAACGTTTTATCTAATAAAGTAAAGATCATTATGATTACCTAGTATGGCCCCCCTTGCCCTAAGGACACCAGCGAACACCCCATCTCCCCAATCACTGTCACACTCTAATGCTACAAGCTGGTGAGTTATACTGAAAGACCAATTCAACTCAGATCAGCTAACCTGAACCTTTGTGCCTACTAAAAATAAAGTTTAAAAACTACAGGCTTGAGAAGGAAACGCATGGCAGCATCTTACCTTCTCATGCACCCAACCGCCAAGGCACCGCTTAGCCTGACAAAAATGCAGTACTGATGCTGCTGATAATGCAATCTGTGTTTTAAATGCAGGATGCGTAGAGATGTAAATCCACATGGGGAAAGGCACATTCTGTTCCCATAAAACGTTCCCCTGAAACCTTTGAAAGGCAAATTAACAGTTTGTAGTGCTCTCTGTCTGCTTACTGACTAGAGGCTTGCATTTGCTGTAGTTTCCATCTTGTGTGCCTCTGAAACACCAATGTGTTGATCCCCAGGGTGCAACCTTTGGAAAGTGTTAGGGGATCACCATGGGAGTTCTTTAGATTATTGGCAAGGCACCCTTGGCATGCACTGCTGAACCCGTTTGTCCCTCACTCTCTTTGGCTTCCTGGTGCATGAAATGAAAGTTTTGGCCCCACAAATGCAATGCCTCCCCATAGGTCTGAGGGCCTGGGGCAACTCAGCCATGAACTCAAAGCTCCCAAACTGCAGATTAAGATGTCTGCTTCTTTTCACAACTGATTTGGACAGGTGTCTGTCACAGTGATGGGAAAGTGAGTAGCACACCTTCCTCCCCTACCCCTTCAGTTGTTACGTTTTGGGGATCTCATTAGAAATCACTCACATTTCCAAAATTCACTTCAGAACAATATCTTGCTAACTTCTTGTATATACAAATAACAGGACAAGTGATTTCAAGACATTGTTTCTCACGTAGAACAAGTACATAGGCAAAATCCTTACAGAAAGGTCAGCAGCTAATTGTCATGCAACCCATAGAACCAGGTGAACTTGAACTGCAAATTATCTTAGCACTCTATACTCTGGGGACATTTTCTGAGTATTTCTCCATATAAGATGTCATTGGGAAAAATTCTCTTTCTATCCCTAGGAGCATGATATGAGTAGCCTACACACACACACACATACATACATACATACATACACACACACACATACACACACACCACACTAAACACACACACAAACACATACATGCACACGAGTGCACACAGACTTATACATGATTAAGAAAATAAATCTTTGTATTTGGGCTAATTTTATTATATGTGTATTAGTGTTTTGCCTAAATATTTCTGTGTACTGCTGGCAGTCCTTATGTTCACTGAGGCCAAAAGAAGACATCAGTCCCCTTAGAGTTGGAGTTACAGAGCTATGAGCTACCATGTAGATACTAGGAGCTAAACTATAGGCTTCTATATTGTGCTCTTAACCACTGAGCCATATTGCCACACTCAACAATTCTTTATAAAAGGGCATATTAATATTTTATCTTGAAGTTCTTACTTAATATTATACTTTCACACAAATTGTAAACATCTGATAAATTGTCCTAATTTGGGGAAATAATACAGTCTATAATTAAGTTCACTTTTATTACTCTTGTATAAAATGTGTATATAGACTTATAAGAAGACTGGTTAAGCTGTGTGTGATGACCTGAGTCTGTTGTTTTAGCCTTTGGGAGGGTGATGGGCAAGGGTTTCTGTGACTTGTGGGCTAGCCCAAGCAGCAGAGCCAAACCCTGCTGTAAGAATCGAAAGTGAGCATTTGTATAACAGGAAGTGACTCTTTCTCCCTTCATATTTTCTCTTCAGCCTTGTCTCCAGCCTTCTACACTTTTCTATAGAGGCAAATACAGCCCTTACTTCTTTTACCTTATTTTCAAATCACTAGGTCATTATCCGGTGACTTTGGTTTATATGCTTCAATTCCCTGACTCTTCAGGATTTGAAATGGCCAATGTAGGGTTACTGGAATAGTTTCTTTTAAATATGATAAGCCTGAGGGAAATTCACTTAGCCTCCCCCAAAATGGTCTGATTACACACGTTACAGACACCTACTTTTTTTCCCATTTCAATTAGGGCAGCATTCCTTTGGAAAGATCATTTTCCAGCGTAGAGAGAAACAAAGCAATCCTATTTTTAACCACCCAAGCAGTTTAAAGCAAGGCTGAGGTTTGGATTATGCATTGGATGCTGTTTATAAACTTGCTCGATGGGCTTATGTGCCGAGTTTGCGATAATGAGATCATCAAATGAAGCAGAAAAAAAAAAAAAAACAAAAAACAAAAAAACCATGATAAATGTCATTCCAGGATTCTGTGTTGCTTCCCGAAGCAGGCAATGGCACTGTAGCGTGTCATAGGGCTATCAGTCCCAACACTATTTCAAGCTTCATGCAGCCCATCATGCCAAAACATACAATATTACCCCTTAAGCATTAATGTAATATGGCTGAAGTGAACAGGGGGAGGGCTGGGAGTTTTCAAATTTGCTCTTTATAAACCAGGAAGAGTATTTTGGAGAAATCATTCTGACACCTTGACACCATGTGAGGACCTTCCTTCCCGTGCATGACTGAAGACCTTCACCACCAACCAACGATTGACATGTGTCCAAATGCCTGGAGATGAGGAAACTCTCCGGGGCTGTCGGATTTTCTTTCTGTTGTGATTTCCAGGTGGGTTTGAGCAAAAGACTTAAAAGACTCAAAATTTCTGTAACACCTTCTTTTTTTTCTTGATTCCAACCACAATGGAAATATTTTTTATGGCCATTCTCACCTTTTTACCCGGGCCTTCTCTGGAGCGGTTCTCTCTAGGAGTGTTTCAAAGCGGAGCAGTGAACAGCCGAACAACAGGAACCAGTACCAAGACCCAAAGGCCCAGCCTCCTGTTTAGGTTCTCAGAGTGTACTCAGATGTTTTTCAGCTGGCAAAGGCCCAGCAAGAGGTGGTTCCTCTTCTAAGTGGATAAACATCACCTGTTCTCTCACAAGTCTGTTCCCCATCCCACACTTGGGATCAAAACAAAAACATGTTTACATCCACTACACATGAGTACTGTATTTACATCCTTTGCACCCCACTTTTCCCCACTCCAACTCCTCCCTCATTCCCCCCCTCATGTCCTCCTAAATTCACAACCTCTTCTTCTACCGGTGTTACTGGTATGTGTTTGTGTGTGTGTGTGTGTGTGTGTGTGTGTGTGTGTAAAACACAGACCCCTGAGCCCACTCAGTGCTCCTTGTATGCCTACCAATTTAGGTGACTACTGTATCCAGATAACGCACTGGGATGCTGGTTCCAGGAGAGGATATACACTCCCCATCTCAGAATCCATCAGTTGAGCGCAGCTGAGGATGGGGCCTAGTAAAAACCCCCATCCATGCTGGCGAGTTCAGTGCAGCCATTGCACAGGTCTTGTTTAGGTGACCACCTTGTCGAGATGTCCTGAGCTCAGCTCCTCTGCCATGTCTGGGAACACCATTTTGCAGCAGAGGTCCTGTTCCTTTGCCTCTTCTAATCACCCTGATTCCTCTGTTGTAACGTTCCCTGAGACTTCAGTGGGTTGAGGGGTTGTCCTGCATCCACAGGGCATGAGCAGCTGACTGTCACTTGTGCTCCGTTCGTTGACCCGTCGTGAATTCTCTTCTGGTCTTTGTCTGCTGTGAAACAAGGCTCCTTTGAAGCAGGCTGAAAGTGCCACTTACCTTTGGATATAAGAATAGGTATTTAGACTGCAGCTTGAAATTATACTAGTTTAGGAAAAAAATGACAGTGGGATGTTAAATGAAGGCTTTTGGTTACATTTATTTACTTTAGCAATAGTGCATTAACTATTTGTATAGTTGTCTTAAGTTCTTTGTACATTTGTGGGGAGGGGTTGTTTGTGTGTATGTGGTGTGTGCATACAAGTGTGTATAGGTGGTTCGTGACTGTGGAGGTGAGAGGAAAGTGTTGGGTGGCACTGATTAGCACTCTCTACCACATGCCCTTGTTCCTGGGTGTTTTTCATTTTTCACTCTGCCTGCCTCAAAGCTGGCATCCAACAAGTCACAGAAGTTCTCCACTTCCGGCTCCTCACTGTTCAGGCCCTCTACCATTTCACACGGGCTCTGGGAAACTCAGGTCCTCATGCGTCTGTCACAAGCACTCTTACCTACTGAGCCTACTCTCCTTGGCCTTGCTTCTTTCTACAAGAGCTGGTCTAACTAATTATTGCATCATGGCAAGGATATTTGGGCAAGATTGCAAGTTTTAGAGCACTTTGCAGCAACTACAACACAATCAGTGCCCTATAACTCTTAAGCTCTGACTTTTAAGGTTTTTTTGTTTTTGTTTTTGTTTTTGTTTTTTAATGAAGCAGAACTCATATATCTCAAGGCCCCAGAGTATGGGACATTTAAATTTAATGATGTTTTTAATTTTTAAAAATATTTTGTTTCATGTTCGAGATAAATGGCTAACTCTCAGGCACAGCAAGAATTTTTCCTCATAGTCCTTGGGTTTATATAAGTTTTACAATCTTGATTTGTTTCTTCAATTTATACCTAAACAAATATGGATTTAGTCACATTGCTTTCTCATCCAAAATGCCCAGTGGTAATTTTTTAAATGTATTCTTCTTTCATACAATATATCCTGAATGCAGCACCTTTCCCTATCCCTCTTCCAAGTGTCCCTCACCTCACCTTTCCCCCAGATTTCCCTCATGCATTTTCCTTCAGAAAAGATCAAGCCTCCCCCCCAGTGATTTCAACCAAACATGGCATAACAAGATACAATAAAAGTAGGCATAATCCCTCATGTTAGGGCTGCACCAGGCAACCCAGCAGGGTGATAAAAGTCCCAGGAGCAAGCCAAAGAGTCAGCTATACCCAAACTCCCACTGTTAGGAGTCCAACAAAATCCCCAAGCTAAACAATCACTGCATGTCCTTAGAGGGCCTAGCCCACACCCATGCAGGCTCTGTGGCTTCCATTTCAGCCTCTGTGAGCCCCTGTGAGTCCTGCTCAGCTGATTCTGCGGGGTTTGTTCTGCACTTTCCATGTGGTCTCAGAAACTGTTGTTCAACCTTGATTCAAACATTTATGAATGTATTATCATCTTTGCATTACCAGTAAGGTTTATTATCCTAATGGAAGAACATTGGTTTCTCCACTGCACATGTTTGTTATTTAATAAATAATTGCAGACTGTATATACGGAGAAAAACATGGGTGAAGTATTGAGGGAATACGGTACCTGCTCTTCATCAATAATTCCAATCCTATTATCTCCTGGCTGACCTTTTGGGGTGTTAAGCAGTAATCCAACTCCTCCATGATTATCTTAGAACTCCAGAATACCATTGCTCAAGAAATGCTCTAACATTAACATTGCATTTTTTTTTCTTTCTCCTTCTCTTTAGATATTTCCACTGTCTCTCTTTCTTCGGTATCTTTTTATTGTTGTCTTTGCTATTTGAATATTGTGACTTAATACTAAATCTTCCTTTAACCCAATGTCTGGGCAAGATGATGAGTTTAAAAGATCATCACAGGTAAAGGATACTAATGTAATCTTATACCTCTTACCTTTCTTCACATCCTGCTCATGTCAGGAAGGCACTAAGTACAGATGCAATGATGCCCTCTTGTTATTTTTCCCACTGGTCCATCATGAGACAAGGAGCCACCTCAAATTAAGAAATCAAGGCTCAAGGAGAAAGAGTTGAAATTGCTTTTTTCAGGATTCAATGCATAGATAGGACATGATGGTCAAAGATACATTTATTTTAAAAAGAAATTTGCATTGCATTTATTTTATTATGTGTGTTTATGTGATTGGGTGTGAGCTTGCCATAGAGTGCATGTGGAGGTCAGAGGATAGCTTGTGGTAGTCTATTCTTTTCCTCAATCATCTGGGTCCCGGTTATTAGACTCAGGTCATCAGGCTTGCCCTCCTCCTGATCAGCCATCTCACTGGTCTCACATTGTTGTTTTAAGCTTCATATTATAAATAATGAGACCTGTAAACACTTAGAAAGGCACAAGAAGAAGAGCACATGTATGTAATGGAAATAAAGGGATGGGGAGATAGGGATAAAAACTGAAATCATAGAGTAAATTTAATCTATCCAGAAGTCTATGAATGCTGAGAAGCAGATGTATACTGAATCTCACTCCATAAAAAGAGAGCTAGGTTTAGAATAGAGAAGCAGTACAGATGTGGATATTTACACTCTTGAACTATTGCACATATGTTTACAAATACATTGAAATGACCTAAAAATGACATGACCCCCAGACATAGAGACTGAGGAAGTCTGGCTCTACAAGCCCCATTTCAATTTCTCATTCCTGGATCCTTTTTCCTTCTTTGGGTTGAAGTTGTTTTCCTTTCAGCCAAGGGATTTAAAAGAGTAGTGGGCAAGTTCCCAATTTTCCACACAAGATGCAGGATATCCCATTACCATTAATTGCAATATGCTTTCTGTATTTCCTTTTCAAAAGAAGTGTTGGGGTAAAAAATGTATAGGTCCGTCTATGAAAGACAAGGCTCTGGCTACCATTTGGATTGCATAGAGTATTTTTGGAAAGAAATGCTGGAAGGATGAATGGAAAAACACAATTGAACAGTAAGAGCCCCCATTGCAAAGCAAGCCACAGGCATGACTGATTCTGAAAACCCATTGCAGGTCTATAAACTTTGAGTAATGTTGTTTCTCCCCTCCCCCCCAGCAACGTGTCAATCATTCCTAAGGCATGATAATGAAAATTGTGCGTTTGTGTGTGTCTGTCTGTGTGTGTGTGTGCCTGCGTGCATACATGTGCTAGCATGTGCATGTGTGTGTGTGTGCCTGCACATGTGTGCAAGTATACTGGAGTACATGCATGTGCGCGTGTGTGTCTGTAGGGTGTGTGTGTGTGTGTGTGTGTGTGTGTGTGTGTGTGTGTGTGTGTGTGTACACGGACATGTGCTTTTGCGCTTTGGTGCTGTATGGATCAAAGGTTAGAGGACACCTTGGAGGAGTTAGTCCTCTCTTTTTGCTATGTGTATCTGGGGATTGAGCTTTATGTGATCAGGCTTGGTATCTGTGGCTTTCACCAGCTGAGTCACCTTACTCACTCAAGACACCAGAGTTTAACTCTCCTCTTTATTTAAAAATATTTTTACAATTATGAAGAAAACTGTGTGAAATAGTACCCCATTATCTGGCAAAGGTTTAAAATATAACTTAAGTGTTGGGGCCCATGTTACAGCACATGCCCAGCACGCATAAGGAGCTAAACTCAATGATCAATGAAATCAGTCAGATTTCAAAAACTGCAATACCTTAAAACACATTGAGCAGAGGTGGAGAATGGCTGGGTGGAGATACTGGGAGAAAGAATAGAAATTAGTGTGGGGATTGGACATCTCTGGTATAGGGAAGCCCGCCCCCCCAAGGTTATGGGGGTGACCCTCGCTGACACTTTTAGCAGCAGGGGTTATGGAGCCTGAAGTTGCCACCTCCTGTAGCTAGATGGTACTTCCAGTGGAAACAACCCTTTCCACAAAACTGTTGACCCAAAAATTTGTCCTGCGTACAAGAAGTGTAGGGATAAAGATGGAGCTGAGATTGACGGAATGGCCAACCAATGATTGGCCCAAATCGAGACCCACCCCATGAGAGAAAGCCAACCCCTGACACTATTAATGATATTCTGCTATGATTGCAGATGGGAGTCTAGCAAAATTGTCTTCTGAGAAGCTTCATCTAGCAGGTGACAAAAATAGATACATAGACCCCCCCAGTCAAACAATATGGGAGTCTTGTAGAAGTGTGAGAGGAAGGATTGAGGTTGCTGGAGGGGTCAAGGATGCCATAAGAAGACCATAGAGTAAACTAAGCTGGGTCCATGAGGGTTCACAGAGACTGAACTATCAACCAAAGAGCAGGCCTCGGTTGACCCTAGGCCTTCTACACATATGTAGCAGATATGCAGCTTGGCCATCATGTAGGTGCCCTAAAAACTGGAGTAATGGCTGTCTCTGACTCTCTTACCAGCCTTTGGCCCTCTTTCCCCTAGCTGGGCTGTCTTGTTTTGCCTCAATGGGAGAGGATGCACTTACTCCTGCTGTGACTTGATATGCCAGGATGGGTTGGTACCCATGGGAGCCTTCCCTTTTCTGAGTAGAAGGGGGAGAGGGTATGGGATAGGGACGTATGAGGGTGGAGTTGGGAGGAGAGGAGGGAGGAGCTTGTGGTCAGGCTGTAAAGAGCTTAAATAAATAAATTAATGAAGAAAAAAGAAAGAAGAAAAAAGAAAAGAAATAATGCCTTGACTGGAACTGAGATTCACCAGTCACCAATTTTTAGGTTGTTTCTATAAAAGTGGGATGATAATAATTTTTTTTTCAGGTTTCTTATCATCTGCAGGCTTGAAACTTGACACAAGTAAACTCACACAAGTCTTTATTATTGAGTACCTATTCATTCCATTGTTACTGATTTGAAGTAGACTTTTAGGCACTGCTGGTAGAGTGCTTGACTAGCGTATCCTGAGTTACAGTCACAGTTCCAAATGCACTGGTGATGGAAAGACAGCCTTGTGGTTTCAGTACTCGGGAAGTGGGCATAGTCCATTGCAACTTCTGTGAGTTTAAAACCAGTCTGGTCTCCTTGAGACCAGGAGAACAAAACAAGACAGACATAGACTCTCACAGACGCACTCCAACAAGCCATTACAGAATTTCTTATGCATTAATTACAATTTCCAAAGCTTTAATTCTGGCAGAACTACTGTGTAAACATTATCACCATCCTGCATTCAATCACAATGTCTGAAAGGTTAAACATTTATGAAGAAGGTAGAGAAAACTCATGTCATTCATTCTTTTGTGTCCCATCCTACCCTGTGTCCTTTTTCTTTTCCCCACCCAGGCCAATTTGTCCTGCCCAAACATTCTTGGATGTCTGGCCTTTCATCAGTGTGTAGTTGACTTAGTGGAGGCTCCAGTCTTCAAGAAAAGTGACCCCCTTTATGGCAGCTACTAAGAATTGCCAATAGCTTCTTGTCGAGGGGTGGGACTTTGTGCTCATGGCCTGTATCATTGTTGAGGTTGCTCTGATTTAGGTTTGCACAGGTCTTTTACATGCTGTAACAACTTCTGTGAGTTTGTATGTGCCCTGAAGACAGCATTTCCTGGTAGTCATCTACCACCTCTGGCTATCATTCATGTTTTTCAATGACCCTTGAGCTTTTTTGATGGTGCAATACACACATTTCACTTCAGGCTGCACACTCTGCAGTCTCTTATTTTCTGCACCTTGGCCAACTGAGCGTCTGTGTCAGTCATCACCTACTGCAAATGGCTATATCACTTTGAACATTCCTGAGTTCAGGGATATCTTTAAATACAGGTGGGGGGGGGGTTGTTGACCTAGAAACCCCTTATCCCATACTTAATTGAATATGCTTAACCTGCTTTCAGAGTAGTAACAAATAACACGAGAAAAAGATTCATGAAGGACTCAGACAGACATGGAAGCAAAGCCCCTATTTGTCTTTCAACAGCTGTATAAACTCTCTGAACTTGAGTTCGCTCATGTGTGCTGAGAATGATCTTGCCTACCTTGCCTCAAAAGGTTAAATGAGGTAGATAGGTCTTTAGTAGACAGTGGCTTATTTTTACATTCATTTTCAATTTGTTTAATTATAATAATTTGCCAGTTGGGTGGAATCCCTGTTCTGTGTGATGCAGTCTATTGTGGTTTTATATTGATCATGGGCTTGTTAATGAGGTGAACTGTTGAGTCTGCCAAGCAGCCACGCCTTGCGTGTGTGCCTGTTTCTTCCTGAGAGCTATGGAGAAATTTGCTTGTCCAGTAGTAACGCCCACTACAGTTGGGATTCTCCATTCTCCTGTTCCCCAGAACCAAACTGTGGCTACTGCTAACAATTTATAGAGGAAGGAAAAGTACAAAACTTTCCAAGAGACATTTTCTTCCTAGTGGGATTGCTTTTTCTTTCCTCTATTTTCTTTCCCCATTATTTTAAAAATGAATCAAACATTCTGAATTATCTTGGTAAAATTGTTGTGTATAGGAATATTTAACCTGTTTAATGAGTGAGTAGTCTTTGCCTTTGTTCATACTTAATTAAAGATATTGCTTATCATACCTAAATTATTAAGTAGAAAAAGTCACAAAGGAATTTCTTTCCACTTAAACAAGGTACATGAGAAAACTTTGTTAAAAACGAATTAAAGATATCTAAGGTTATGTGATTTGGTATATTTTATAGAATTGAATAATTTACATGGTTCTTGATGATTAAAATAATTTAAATCTGCTGAACAACTTTGTGTCTTAAATCATCACAAAGAAGTATCAACTAATCTTTCAGATTTATAGTAATAGACTATTTGATATCAATATCACTGTCATTAAACATAATTGATTTGTCTGTAAATCCTCTAAATAAGAGTAAACTACTGTTGGCATTTTCTTCAGTAACTCATGTCTCACAACATTTTCATATATTCATTTACATTATTTTTTAGAGTGGATCACTTGAATCTATGATACAGCCACTGAAGGACTTAGAATTGATGCACCCCAGAAAGACCTCAAGATAAAAATATTACTTTTGGAGATGAGCAACAGCATGATCATAGTCAGACTGTCTGGAAATCTTGTAAATGACTGTTTTCCTTGCACGCAAAATCAGGTGATTTCAACAGATGAGTGGAAATATTCTCTGAAAACGATGTTTCCACATTTAAAACAAATCGGTTCACCTGGTTGGTTGGCAAAAAAAAAGATATTTTCCCTCTAACTTCATTAGAGAACAACTGACAAATAGAGTACACATGTACATACTACACACGTATGCACTGTAGCATTCTGTATAAATAAAAATGGTGCATTTTCCTACAAAGTCACTACATATCTGTCCGATCATATAATATCTTTTTTGTGTGTGTGTGGAGAATACTTGATATGTAATCTCCTAATTATTTGTGGCACTGTTGCCATAATAGCTTGCTGTATGCAAGGTCTCTGGGATGTTTTCATACAATAGCTAAGAAAACTGAGCATTTGTACTCTTTTGTCTACATTTGGTCAGCACTGGAAACTTCACACATCTATTCTAGCTCAGCTATTACACATTCTTCATAAGAACAAAGCATTCAGTACTTGAATTTGTGTGCCTGGTTCCTATCACCTAATATAATGCTTTTTTATTCATTCACATATATCATGTTTGTAATTTCCACATCCCTTTCCTGCCTCTATCGTCTCTCATGTACCCTTAACTCTCAAATTCATGGCCTCTATTATGTTAAACATTCACACACACTCACACACAGACACACACACACAGACACACACACACACACACACACACACACACACACACACACACCCTTGCTAAGTCTCTAATATAATTTGTGTTTATATAATTTCAGGGCTGACCACTTGGTGCTGAATAACCAATTAAATAGTTTCTTACTTGGGGAAGATTATTTCTCTTGCTTTCAAGATGGGGCAATACTCTAATACAATTTGTTTCTTTAGCAGTTTTACCCACTTATTTTATCCACTTATGTATTGGAAAAAATTACACTGTGTTGTATTTTTGCATTTGGATTAATGGCACACTGAATGCATTTCAACTTTAAGGAGGTGCCTTTATTTCATCGGCACAGACTTTCATAAATGGGATTGCTACATGGATCACAGTTGTGGTTTTAATTTTCTTTTTCTTTGTATATGTGCACTTTCTTCCTATCTGAGACTAGTTACAGTAATTCTCCTACCTCTGAAGAGACTATCATTGGATCACTTTTTAGAGATGGTTACCTTCCTGATGCCATCCTAGATTCCTCATGTGTATGTTCCATATGTTGATGAAGTATTTTGAGAACTTGGCTAGAAAGGCTCTGGGCTATGATATGCAAGGCAAAGGGGAAATACACATTGGATAAGCAATAAAGAGAAAAAGATAAACAAACACAATAAATAGAGTATTGTATTTCAGGCAATGAAAGACACTCCTCACCCAGTGGCTACAGGATACAGTGAGGTGACAAATAAAACAAAATAACTTTCTATTTCCAATAACCGTCTAACCAGATACCGCCGTAAATCTGGATAAGATGGACAGATGATATTTCTGCACTGCATAGAACAATGTGTTTTAATTAACACATTCTTGTACATTATGTTAAAGTGTCTAATGTAGAGATATGTGAAGGAAGTAGAAATAGGATTCAATTTATAAGAGATGTTTAAGCATGATCAATAAAGTTAAATAAAGCACTAAATCTGCTAATCCTAAAACCAAAATTAGCATCTCTCAAAGGATAAATAGCAAAATTCATGAGTCTTATGGCAATTCCTTTTCTATTTTAGAAATTATAGGGCCTTAATATATTTATGCTTATATGTAAATTTTAACTTGTAAGGTTTGGAAAACAACAAAAATATAAGTTAAAGTGCATAAAGAGCAAAATCATTCATTTCAATTCAATGAGTTTCAATAAAAAGGTAGGTATATTAGCTGGTACCTTAGCCAAGGGCAGAGTGTTACTTCATCCTGGAAACTTCCATTTTCCTATTTGTTTCATATACCATAAACTGCTCTGTCTCCCTTAGAAACTGACAATTTTATGATTGTGTCATGGCATTATTGAAATATAATTAGTCATACATATTTAAACTGTGGGATTTGATCAATTTTTTACTCATAATGTACAACGATCATACTGGAAAACACTGATTGGCGTAAGTAACTTTCCTGACTCCCTGTTCTGGATCTTTCTCCCTCATTGCTCCTTTATCCTCTCTCCTAAATGTGTAACCTTCTCTTCTCTGTCCCCGTGTCTTCAATGGAGTGTCCTAGAACACTCGCAAATGAAGACAAATATCACTCCTTTTGGTTATCTTAGTTATTTCTTCTCTAGTTGTGCTGAGATGCAACCAAGTTACTATTTATAGACAGATTGCTGTTATTTATTGCTTAAAAGATAAGTGGGGGGGGGGCCTGATAGAGAGACAGAAATTCAGAGAGAGAGACACACACCCACCCACCTACCCACCCCCCCACACACACACACACACACAGAGAGAGAGAGAGAGAGAGAGAGAGAGAGAGAGAGAGAGAGAGAGAGAGAGAGAGAGATATTGTCCATGTTATCCATTTATTTGTGAATGTGCAAACATTTGATATATTGTTAGCAGTTTGGAATCACTACACATAAAGGCACACAAAGCTACTATAAGGCTATTCGTGTCTACAGTTTGTAAAGGACATATGATTGAGTGCGTAATGGTTTGGTCAGTGCATAGATTCATTTTTAAATGTTTAATTAATGCTCAATGGTTTTCCAAAGTGGGTTCATTAGTAAGCCTTCCAACAAATCCAAATTGGACTTGTTTGACACCTTGTGCTAGAAATGTCTTTAGTCAGTCTTCAAATTTGTCATATGTCATTGACATATCCACAGGTCTTTCTACTCTTCCTTTGGTTAAAAATGTGTATGTTCTGACTGGATTATTTCATCAAATACCCCAAATAACTGTCAATTTATTACATTATAGTCACATTGATATAAAAATATTAAAGATAAAATTGACTCATCTCTGTTATACGTTTCTGCAGAATAACATTTTCATATACTGGAAACATAAATAAGCATCTTTCAACTGTGAGTTGTAGATTATTGACTTTTAAGGCATTCAATATTAATACATTCATTTTACAGCTAAACCTAGGAAAGAATCCTCCACATGAAAAGCAAAGCACCGTTTTGCATTCATAAGAGTTTTATAAAAATATATAAAATAAAAATAGTTAACATATGACAAAATTATAATAAATTTTACGTATATGAAAGCAATTTTGTACAAATTTTGCTGGCTAAATATGTATTTGAGTAAGCTATACTGAAACCTTTGATAAAAATAATTGTATATAAAGTACAAGCCCCTGGGACTAGAGAATCAGACTTCAACCATATCATGTCATTGCATTTCCAGCTCATCTGCCACACATCTTTCCTCTGTATCTCACTTTCGTCTTTGAAAAGATTTCCAGCAAGGGCACAACAATAGGCCTGATGCTGAGGGTATCACATCCTGAAACGTAGTGACCCACAGCAGTCAAGGAAGAGTTGTTTTACTTCTAAATACCCTGTCTACAAACACGAAATTCACATTAACTGCGGTCGCCAGACAACAAACAAGAATATGCTTAATATTGCAAGACCACAAGCACGTATAGATACGCCACAGAATTAATAAAATAAAATAAAGCGAGGAGAGGGTGGTGAGAGAAAAGGCTAAAGCTGTGGTTCTGTGCATTAAATGACCATGGTGTTTACAAATGACAAATGAATCTAAAGCTACACATTTAAAGGTATAAAAGGGAGCACTAACTTAACCAAAAGTATAAGTGTAAATGCAATAAATGTAAATGTGTTACTATTTAAAGACTAATATATTATTTATATAATATTTATTATTATAAATATATTGTTTTATTTCTTTGTTATATTTTTATTAATAATACATGCTATTTATTAGATTCTACATTATTGAAAGTGTTGCCATATTATATTTAACACATTATTTAATATAAGATTATCACATTGTCAGGTATGTATTATTAATTTATGATATTGTTTATTAATACATTATATATTATTAACATTATTTACTATTATATAAAATAAATTGCTTAATATTACATATTGCATGCTGTATTACTTATTATTGTATTTTTATTATTTCTATAATTGTTTATAGAAAAATAAGTAGATTTTATCTAGTGATACAGAATTGCATATTGTATACTGTATTCTATACAATTGTTTTTAAACCATAAAAACAAAAGTTCTTCCAAGTTATCAGAAAAAAAATCACACAAATTAAACAGCATAATCACAATAAGGTAAACTTTAATGCAGGAAAAGACAATGAAAAAGCAAAGGGCACATGCAATGAATCTATTAAGGTAGATACAAAATAACCTACACAGTGCATTGGTGGTGGTGGTGGTTGTTGTTGTTTTTGTTATTATTATTATTATTATTATTATTATTATTATTATCATTCATTTTGTGGTAGCATGACCTTGCTGACCCCAACACAAAGATCTTCCTGCCTCTACCTTCTCCTCCCCAAATTCTGAAATGTGACCCAATGCTTGTCAACATAATTATTCTGCAATAATGTATTAATTAATTACATAATAAAGATGTAATTTGCTCCAACACACTGTATTATTATAGGTACCTAGGCCAAATTATCAACATATCAAGAAGGAAGTTTCTATTTTAGATCATTCTCCATTGAGAAGACTGGAAAAATATAAAATAAAAAATGTATAAGTATATAAATATGTAAAATAAAAATAAGTAACAAAACAAAGCAAAACATGGCTTTTAGGTTATAGAAATAAGGATAGACTACAATATTTTATACTTTGTTTTCTTTCTTACAACCCTGAGGGTAATGGAAATCTATTTTCCTTTCTAGAGAAATGCCTAAGAAATTCGTATATCTCAATATCCTGAGTGCCCCACTTCCTGTTGTCACTAAGATAAAGGCTGTGCACTGTTGCCACTGGTGAAATGTCGTGTTTCACAAAGGAGCCAATCAGTGTTGGGAGTTTTCCACCCAACAGTGACTCTAACTTAACCAACTCATTAAGGAGTCTTAAATGGAATTAACAAATTCTTCTCCCAATTAATAAAAATAAAAATTCCTTATCAACTCAGTGAGAAGGATATAGATGGCTGCAGCACAGAGTTTCTTTAAAATAATTTTATTCAGATTTAAGCTTTTTTTTTATGCTCATCCATGATGCCTTTGATGATACTAGCAAAATGTCTTTGAAATAACATTAACAGTAGCTGAAGTTCATCAGTGCCTACAGGTACTTGTTGTCTCTTTCCAATCACTTAATTTTGAAAAGAATAAATATATTATCCACGCAGTGGTGGCACATGTCTTTAATTCCAGCACTCAGGAGACAGAGGCAAATGAATCACTGTGAGTTCGAGGCCAGCCTGGTCTACAAAGCGAGCCCAGGACAGCCAAGGATACACAGAGAAACCCTGTCTCGAAAAACAAAACAAACAAACAAACAAACAAAAAGAATAAATATAAGTTTGAAAGTAGTGATTAAAGTATAAAAAAATTAATAAAACTTGAAGTTAGCTTTTGGATCTAAAATTCTTAAACATCGTTGAGCTTAGTATTTACTTCATATTTCCATTGACTTGAAAATTATGCAATATCACATTTTGCAGCAAAAACTACACTCTCTAACTATGAAGTCTTAAATGGCCAGAGCTTCCCTCGACTAAAGGCAGCTGGTTCACCCCAAACAATGTATCTCTGTCTCAGGAAGTGTGTGTTTAGTGATTTATCTAAGAACTCTCTCTCTCTCTCTCTCTCTCTCTCTCTCTCTCTCTCTCTCTCTCTCTCTCTCTGTCCTCTCAATATCTTCCTCCTCCTCGCTCCTTCCCTTTTCTTTTCCTCATTCTTCATTTTCTGTCTTTGCTTAATTCCCCTTCCTCCCTCTCTCCCTCTGTCCTTTGAATTGACATAAAATTATAGGCGCCTATTTGTAAAACATGGTGACTTGAAATACCAAAGTATTGTGGAATGACTAATTACAGCCAATTGTATGTGTCACCTCACGTATCTGTCATTCACTGAAAAGACTTCAAACTCATTTTCTTGGCATCATCAATATGTAACAGTGCATCTTGCAGTGACTCTGTACCTGCAGTTTGCCTTAAAGCTCCAATATGTGTGGGATGTTTTATGACCTCAAGAGATAGGAATCAGGCCACCCTAGTTGTGTGAAGCAAGGGGTTCAGGGACATCAACACTGGAGATGGCATGGTGGCCTGTGAGGGGTTCAATGGGATCTGTGAAGCCTACAGGCATTTAACAGATGTGGTGATGATCTCATGACTTATCTAGCACTTAAATCTTTTAAGTAAGAACCTCACTGTAGTTGGCACCAAACAGAGTTGGAGGAGGAGGAAATGGAGGAGGAGGAAGAGGAGGAGGAGGAGGAAGAGGAGGAGGAGGGAAGGCAATGAACAAATGTAAACACCGGGAGTCCAGATGTTTTACACCAGTCTTCTGTTTACTCACCCTTTCCCTTACTCTGAACCACATTCTACACGACTCACACACCGTTAGGTCCTTAAGGGTGATGGGCATGGATCATCATCAAAATCCCTTCATCCATTCAACTCTGGAAACTACCCAACAAAAACAAAGACGGCAAGATGTCTAAAGGACAACGAAAAAGCATACGCAAAAAACCCCAAAACAACATGGCGTCTCCAGTTTCCAGCTATCCCAAAGAAAACCACCCAGAGAACTCAAATACAACGGAAATACAAGAAAATGACCTCAAATCCTTAGTAATGAGGATGATAATGGAGGAAACAAATAAAATTCGTAATCAAATGCAGGAAGACGCAGACAAACAGGTGAGAGACATAAAAGAAGCACATAGAGTGGAACTGGAAAAATTGCAGGAAAATGCAAACAACCAGATGAAAGAGAATAACTAAAACGGTTCAAGCTCTGAAGACCTATAAAGCGGCAATGGAAGAACTCAGGAATATACAAAAAATCAGATGAAAGAAATCAAAAAAATCAGTTCAAGATCTGAAAATGAAAATGGATTCAATGATAAACACACAGACAGAAGAAAAACGAGAACGTGAGACCTCAGAGAAGAAGGCAAGCAACACAGAGGTGAGCTTTTCTAACAGAATCCAAGAGATGGAAGAACGAATCTCAGGGCTAGAAGATACAATCACAGATATTGAATCAACCATTAAAGAAAATGCCAAATCTGGAAAACTCCTGACACAAAACATCCAAGAAATTAAGGACACCATGAAAAGAAGAAATTTGCGGATAATAGGCATTGAAGAAAGAGAAGACATCAGACTCCAGGGCCCAGAAACTATTCTCAACAAAATCATAGAAGAAAATTTCCCCAATCTAAAGAAAGAGATGCCTATAACACATACAAGAGGCCTACAGAACACCAAATAGAATTGACCAGAAAAGAAAAAACTGCCCGCCACATAATAATCAAAACACAAAACATGCAGAACAAAGAAAAAATATTAAAAGCTGCAAGGGAAAAGGGCCAAATAACATTTAATGGTAAAACCTATCAGAATTACACCTGACTTCTCAGCAGAGACCATAAAAGCCAGAAGGCCTGGACAGAGATCCTGCAAACCCTAAGAGAACACAGATGCCAGGCCAGACTACTTTACCCAGCAAAATTATCAATAACCATTGATGGAGAAAACAAAATATTCCATGACAAAAACAATTCAAACAGTACCTATCCACAAACCCAGCTTTACAGAAGGTACTAGAAGGAAAACTCCATCCAAAGGTCAAGCTACAACCAAAACTACCCAGAAATAGATAACTATCCCATGGCAAAAACACAACTACACAAACGCTCGACTGGAAACAACATCAAAATTAAGACTCTTAACAGTCACTGGTCATTAATATCTCTCAACATCAATGGCCTCAATTCTCCAATAAAAAGACACAGACTAACCGAATGGGTACATAAACAAGACCCAACATTCTTCTGCATCCAAGAAACACATCTCACCCATAATGAAAGGCATTACCTCAGGGTAAAAGGTTGGAAAAAATATTCCAAGCAAATGGTCACAAGAAGCAAGCAGGTGTAGCCATTTTAGTATCGAACAAAATAGACTTTCAACCAAAATTAATCAAAAGGGATGAGGAAGGACACTTCATACTCATCAAAGGTAAAGTCAACCAAGATGACATCACAATTCTGAACATCTATGCTCCCAATACAGGGCACCCACTATGTAAAAGATCTCCTAAAAAAGCTTAAACCACACATCGATCCCCACACAATAATAGTGGGAGACTTCAACACCCCACTCTCACTGAAGGATAAGTCATTGAAACAGAAACTAAGCCGAGAAATAACATCATTAACCAATGCCATGGTCAAATGGATCTAACAGATATCTATAGAACCTTTCACCCAAACAAGAAAGAATACACCTTCTTCTCTGCACCCCATGGAACTTCTCCAAAATTGATCACATCGTAGGTCACAAAGCAAGCCTCAACAGATACAAGAGGATTGAAATAATACCTTGTATCCTATCAGATCACCATGCTCTTAGGCTGCAATTCAACAACAACAGAAATAACAAAAAGCCTACACGTTTGTGGAAACTAAACAACTCTCTGCTAAATGACACCTGGGTCAGGGAAGAATAAAGAAAGAAATCAAGGAGTTCTGAAATCAATGAAGAATGATGAAAACAACATACCCAAATTTGTGGGATACATTGAAGCAGTGCTAAGAGGAAAATTCATAGCACTAAGTGCCTTAAAAAGAAATTGGAAACATCGCACATAAGCATCTTAACAACACAACTGGAAGCCTAGAAAAAAAGAAGCAGAACACCCAAGAGGAGTAGACGCCTGGAAATTATCAAACTCAGGGCTGAAATTAACAAATTAGAAACTAAGAACACAGTCCAAAGAATCAACAAAACCAAAAGCTGGTTCTTTGAGAAAATCAACAAGATAGACAGACCATTAGCCAAACTAACTAAAAGCAGAGAGACAGTATTGAAATGAACAAAATCAGAAATGAAAAGGGAGACATAACAACAGACACTGAAGAAATTCAAAGAATCATAAGATCCTACTTGAAGGCATATACGCCACAAAATTTGAAAATCTAAGGGAAATGGACGATTTTCTTGATCAAGTTCACTTGCCAAAGTTGAGTGAAGAACAGATAAACAAGTTAAATAGTCCCATTTCCCTACAGAAATAGAAGCAATCATCGATGGTCTCCAACCAAAAAAGCCCAGGGCCAGATGGTTTCAGTGCAGAATTCTACCAGACCTTTAAGGGCGAGCTAATACCGATACTCTTCAAGCTACTCCAAAAGATAGAAATGGATGGAAAATTACCAAATTCATTCTATGAGGCCATAGTCTCATTGATACCTAAACCTCACAAAGACTCAACAAAGAAAGAGAATTTCAGACAATTTCTCTTATGAACATAGATGCAAAAATACTAAATAAAATACTTGCAAACAAATACAGGAGCACATCAAAGATATCATTCATCATGACCAAGTAGGCTTCATTCCAGGCATGCAGGGATGGTTTAATATACGGAATCCATCAATGTAATCCATCATATAAACAAACTGAAAATAAAAAACCACATGATTATCTCCTTGGATGCAGAGAAAGCATTTGATAAAATTCAACACCCCATTCATGTTTAAAGTTTAGAGAGATCGGGGATTACAAGGCACTTTCCTCAACATAATAAAGGCTATATACAGCAAGCCAATAGCCAAAATCAAAGTAAATGGTGAGATACTCAAGGAAATTCCTCTAAAATCGGGAACAAGGCAAGGCTGCCCACTCTCTCCATATCTCTTCAATATAGTACTCGAAGTTCTAGCCAGAGCAATAAGACAACAAAAGGAGATCAAGGGTATCCAAATGGGAAAGGAGGAAGTCAAATTATCCCTCTTTGCAGATGATATGATAGTGTACATAAGTGACCCTCAAAACTCCACCAGAGAACTCCTAAAGCTGATAAACACCTTCAGCAATTGGCTGGATACAAAATTAACTCAAAAAAGTCTGTAGCCTTCCTATACACAAATGACAAGCTTACAGAGGAAGAAATTAGGAAAACCACACCCTTCACATTAGCCACAAGCAATATAAAATATCTAGGAGTTACCCTAACTAAGCAAGTGAAGGATTTGTATGAAAAAAATTTCAAACTCTGAAGAAAGAGATTGAAGATGACCTGAGAAGATGGCGTGATCTTCCTTGCTCATGGATCGGGAGAATTAACATAGTAAAAATGGCCATCCTACCAAAAGCAATCTACAGATTCAATGCAATCCCTATCAAAATAACTACACAATTTTTTAAAGACATTGAAGTTCAATTCTGAACTTCATATGGAAAAACAAAAAACCCAGAATAGCTAAACAATCTTGTACAATAAAAGATGCTCCGGAGGAATCTCCATACCTGATCTCAAACTGTACTATAAGCATAGTAATTAAAACAGCATGGTACTGGCACAGCAACAGGCTGGTTGATCAGTGGAATCGAATCGAAGACCCAGATATGAATCCACACACATATGGTCACTTGATTTTGACAAAGAAGCAAAATCCATTCAATGGAAAAAGGATAGCATCTTCAACAAATGGTGCTGGTCTAACTGGAGGTCTATGTGTAAAAAAATGAAACTGGACCCATATTTGTCACCTTGCACAAACTCAAATCCAAGTGGATTAAAGACCTCAACATAAAACCAGAGACACTAAGCTCACTTAGAAGAAAAAGTGGGAAAGAGCCTGGAACATATTGGCACAGGAGACAACTTCCTGAACAGAACACCAACGGCCCAGGCCTTAATGTCAACCATTAATAAACTGGGACCTCATGAGGCTGAGAAGCTTCTGTAAGGCAGGAGACACTGTCAAGAGAACAAAGCGACAGCCTACAGACTGGGAAAAAATCTTCACCAACCCTACATCTGACAAAGGTCTAATATCCAAATATATAAAGAACTCAAGAAATTAAACACCACCAAACCGAATAACCCAATTGAGAAATGGGGCTTGGAACTAAACAGAGAATTCTCAACAGAGGAGTATCAAATGGCTGAGAGAACACTTAAAGAAACGCTCAACTCCTTAGTCATCAGGGAAATGCAAATCAAAAACAACTCTGAGATTCCATCTTACACACCATCAGAATGGCTAAGATCAAAATTCAAGCGACCCACATGCTGGCGAGGATGTGGGGAGAGAGGAACACTCCTTCATTGCTGGTGGGAATGCAAACTAGTACAGCCACTTTGGAAATCTATCTGGTGCTATCTCAGAAAAATGGGAATAGGGTTCCTCAAGACCCAGCTATTCCACTCCTTGGAATATACCCAGAAGATGCTCCAGCACACAACAAGAAAATTTGCTCAACCATGTTCATAGCGCCTTTTTCATAATAGCCAGAACATGGAAACAGCCTAAGTGTCCCTCAGTAGAAGGTGGATAAAGAAACTGTGGTACATATACACTATGGAATACTACTCAGCTATTAAAAACAAGGAATTCCCGAAATTGTGGATAAATGGATTGAGCTAGAAATGATCATAATAGGAGTTAACCAGAAGCAGAAAGAATCAAATGGTAATACTCACTTATATCTGCATACTAGCCCAAGGGGCATGTCCCACGAAAGCCTTCACTTACCAGGAAACTGGGACAGAGGGGAAGGCATCCTATTGGGACTCTAATGAGAGACGCATGGGAGAAACAGCAAAATAAAAGGATCCAGAGGGTCCTAGAAATTACAAGTAGAACAATATGATAGGCAGATTTGGGCCCAGGGGGTCCCGCTCAAACTAAGGCACCAGCCAAGGACAATACAGGAGGTAAACTTTAAACCCCTTCCCAGATCTAGCCAATGGTCAGAATATTCTCCACAGTTGAGTGGAGAGTGTGATACGACTTTCTCACATACTCTGGTGCCTCACATTTGACCATGTCCCCTGGAGGGGAGACCTGATGGCACTCAGAGGAAGGACAGCAAGTAGCCAAGAAAGACTTGATACCTATGAGAATATATAGGGGGACGTAATCCCCCTCAGGAACAGTCATAGGGGAGGGAAAAATAATGGGAAAATGGGGGGGGGGGGGGAGGAATGGGAGGATACAAGGGATGGGATAAACATTGAGATGTAACAAGAATAAATTAATAAAAAAAAAAAAGTGAGTTAAAAAAAAAAAATCCCTTCATCTTCTTGTTGTAAGTTTTTAAATACTTTCATTCATTCCTTGAGAATTTACTAGAATGTGTTTTGACCATGTGTTTTGACCCTCCCAAATCTTCTTCCATATATTCCAGTCCTAAATTTGTGTACTCATCTTAAAAAATAAAAAATAAAAAATAAACAAGTTCAATTGAGTTTGGCAATCAGTAGGCATTGGAAGCGGGAAGGTCAGCCTTCTTTTACAAGTGTGTGTTGTAAGGGCTTTACTATCTGCTGAGTCAATCTCCCTCATATCTGTGGCTTTCTCAAAATCTCTTGAAAATATGGAGTTGGTGGCGTGCCTTTGCCAATCCTCTTTCACCATTGTGTTTTACTTTCTTTTAATATTGAAGTGCTGTTATTTTACTGGGGCTCTAAGAAGAAGAAAGAAAAGAAAGAAAGAAAGAAAGAAAGAAAGAAAGAAAGAAAGAAAGAAAGAAAGAAAGAAAGGGAAGATGTATAATGGGCACTTTGCCATGTTTAACTGATTATTTCTCATTAAAACTGTTTATTTTTAATCTTGTGTATGTGTAGTGTATATATGGTGTATGCACTTGTTAGTGTCAGGTTATTTATCATGACTTTACTAGCCTAGTTTCGGCTTCACCCTCTCTGGCCACTTGACCCCAGAGGAGGACAAATCCCAGTCATACCACAGGAAGTGCCGTGGTCAACATCAGATGTCTTTCCTCTCTGTTCTTAACTTTTTTTTTTTTTTTTTTTTTTTGAGACAGGGTCTCTCACTGAATTTGAAGCTATTGGTCTGTTAGACTGGCTAGCCAATGAGCTTTAGGGATTTTCCAGCATCTTCCTGCCTCACCCTTGTGCTGGCGTTATAGGCACACTGTACAGGATGACAAGGGTATGAGGGATCTGAACCCATGCCCTCATGCTTACACTTCAGGCATGTTACCCACTGTGCCATTTCCACACGTGTTCTCCTTACAGCACTTTATGATGACTTTACTGAGCCTGGTTTTGGCCTCCCCGTCTGTACCCACATGACCACAAAGGACGACAAGCCTAGGCTGCATTTCTGACCCCTTCATATCACAGGAAGCACCTTGTAAAATTTCCTGCCTGACTAAGTTTACAAGGAAATGTTACAAATTGCCTAATAAGTACAGTTAGATGTGGCAACTCTTAGGGACAGAGCAATCGTGGTCAGTGCCACTGTCACTTTCACAAAGGGCCTGGTAGGGAGCTTCAAACTTTGGGATATTCATACTCCCTAATAGATCCCTGCCTACATTTGAGACAAAGAGCTATACCTGATGCCAGGCCATTTCTTGGATAATTGGAACACATCAGGTGTGTGTTGCACATGCCATGTTCTTTAAAGAATGTTAGTGTCACATTCGGCATAGCAATTGTCTGAATTGCTTTAAGTTTGATGTCATCCTTCCAAACCTGAAAGCAGTTGCAGAATTGCCCTTTACCTTTTTTTCCCCCACAAATCCCAAATGCCCAAACACATGACACCCCATACACATTAACCTTCTATAAACGAGGTGGCAAATCTAAGCCAACCAGAAACCCACCAAAGAGGAGCAAAACGTGCTGTACAGCCTTGGCTCTGATCACCACATGCAACTTAAGGTAGTTGAAAGCGCGTCTGACTTTCTTAGAATCCTCTGCTGAGGTCAGTTCACACTGCCTTGGCAAAGCACCAAAGTCTGGGTGGCTTACAAATAGCGTGCTCAGCTTCTCAAAATTCCGCACATTGGGAATTCTAAGTTCAGGGTTCAGGTAAAGTCAGTATCTGAAGAGGCGCCTGGCTTCTGTGGAAGTATCACAGAGTAAGGGGTGTAAAAACCCTTGTGGGTTTCTTTTATAAGGACGTTAATTCAAACCACATGGGCACACCTTCATAATTTGTCCCCCACCCAAAGTCTAGTCTTCCAGTGTTATCACTTGTTGCACGATGATTTCAACATCTTGTTTGCAGAGGGCTGTAGACATTAATCTGTGGTACCTTTCTTTCTCCAAATCAGCAAGTATACACAAGACTAGAAATAACATTACGAAATCCTCATCGAGTGGTTGATTATCACACCTTACAGAAGTAAGGTTGGAGTTAGAGTTAGTGCATGCTGGTGTAATTGAAAATTTGGTTCACTTCTAGGTCTTTGCATTAGAGACTTGCAAGCGTGCTGGAATCTCATTCTTGTTTATTTCTGTTGCTGTGATAAGAGTATTCCAACAAAAGCAACTTAGGAGAGAAAGAAGTCTATTCCAGCCTGCGTTTCCTGGGTATGGCCTATTATTCTTGGAAGTCAAAGTAGAAACTTCAGCGAGTCACATCACCTCTACAGTCAAGAAAGAAATGAATGCTAGCTAGCTAGCTTTCTTACTGGTTCTCAGCTTTACTCTGCTTCTCTTTACATCCTTCAAGACCCCCTGCCTAAAAAGATGTTGTCACCCACAGTGGGCTTTGTCTTCTAAAATTAATTCACTTAACTAAGACAGTTCTTCACAGATAAACATGATATAGACAATCATGATTGTGATGCTCCAGCTCTGGTGATTCTACCCAGAGTCAGATTGACCACTTTTAATTTAATCAAGCTGCTAGGTGCTCTCAATCCGAGACATTCCTGACTATCAAATGATTCAGTCATGTAAAAGCTATTGGATATATATAGAAAGATGCTATTTTGCTTTTATATGTATCATTAAATGGGTCATAGTCTATTCTCCTCGCATTGCCAAGAGTAATCGATATCTGAGTGTTTCAGGTAGCCTTCCTCTAGGTCTGTGGATGAGGCTCAAATTGATGTAGGGCACGCTGACTCCAGGCCGACGTCTGCATTAACTGTACAATGTCCTAAAATGTCCTAAGGTAAATAACGGATCCTCAGATGGAACTTAAAATCTAACTTTCCATGTTTTGATTTAACAGCATATAAACCCTGAGATGAAATTTTTTTTTCAGGATAACAGCCTCTTACAGAGTGCTAACCTTGACTTTTAGGGGAAAATGCAAATCTGAGGATTTTGTTTAATCAGCGATGTCTACTAAGGTAAAGTTCTTAAAACTAGGAAAGGGAAAAAGAAAGTGAACTTCACTCAGCCATTATTTGAAAAAAAAATCCAACCTCAAAAATTCTAACTAGATGCATGAAAGGAAATGGATCATGTATTTTGTTTTCCTCTGAGTGATGACAGGACTTAAAATGAAAAAAAAAAAAATGCTATGCTTGCTTGGAAAAGCTACCACGTAGAAAAAGTCAGCCTTTAAATGATCTCCTGGGTTTTACTATGTTACTCAGCACTGTCGACACAGAGAAATGAGAAATTGCCATTACTGAAATGTTGAGAAATGATCCAGACAGTGCCAAGCCCATGTCCCGTACCATGGGCCATTTCTCCTTTCCCCACACTTTGGTCCGTTTATAGAGCCACAGCCACTACTGGGCCAAACATGGGGAGCGGAGGTGCTGGGCTAAGGGTGGCCCAAGATGGTTCCCTTGCAGTCGCTCGAGAGAGTACACACAGGGCTGCTTACTGTGATAAGATTCTCGTTCACCCATTTAATGTGAAACTGTCTAACATGTCTACATTTTCCAGAGACACTTGGAGAGGGAGAGTCATTATACAGTCTGTGCCAAACTCAAAGTTACGAAGCCTTTTTCTTGGCAACAGCTACTGATAATTTCCATTTACAGTGAAAACGAAGACAGCACACCACGTTGCAGTCAGCTCTGGGGTCCGTCTAGTGGAGACAGACAACACACTCTCTTTGAACCATCATACTTTTCCTAATGAACCCTTCTCTATAGCTGAATAACACGTAACTTAAAGGAACAAATATTCTGTTATTTCACTTATAACCACCCTGTGGCCTTTTAGTCAATGACACAGAAAACCACGGGCTGTGAAAAGGGGAAGCAAGCATGAGGATCATTAAAGTAGCACCTCACTTCTGTGTCCAGCCGTACACTACAAGCAGTCATTGTTTTGCGTGACGGGTTTGTGATAACTGTGAGGACACAGCAATGTCATCAGATAATGGCAAACACAAACGGGTTTCCTTAGACCTCAAGACAACTTTATCCCAGGGAGAACATCCAACACCATTTATATAGCCATCCACTTCTATGGGGTTCAGACCCTACACGTTTCCCTTGCACGAATTCCCTGATCTAGATGCATCACGTGACTTACTTGCCCATGTGTTCCTTTGGCTCACACTGCACATCTTTTTTCTCATTCTCTACTCTCCCTGCTTGGGATCTGGTGAAATAGATCAAATATTGTGGGGTCAAAGCGTCTTTCTGTGTGAGTGTCTCTCGGGCTGTCTCCTCTCATTCTTAAAGTGACTCACCTGTTTTGCTCAGGTTGCTGCCTCTGAGATCCTCGCTCTTTTCCCTTCTTCTCTTCCTTTTTTAAGACGAGTCTTCACTCTGCCAGGTCTAAGTCAGATCTTTGTTACTGAGCTTCGGGTGGGTTTTAACAGAGTGTACCGTGCATTTCGCCTTCCTAGCAGCAATGATGTGGCTTAGCGGAGGTCTCAGTTGCCTTGTCTTTACGTTGCCACACCTGTGCCTGAGCAGGCCAGAAGAAGGTGTCTCCCCCGTGGAACTGCAGTTCTAGCTTACTGTGAATCACCACAAAGTCACTGCTCCTGTGGAAGAGCAGTTGGTGCACTTAACCTTTGGAGCCATCTCCATAGCACCCCAAGTGTCTTTTCTTACCTTTAGTGTTTACTTTAGAAAGAATGTTTTTACTACCTATATTAAAAAAAAAAAACAAAAACAAAAACAGAGCATTAGATTTCAATGGCTGTGGAATGTGACACATTCTGTTGGGAACAGCAGGCAAAATTAACACAGGGATGACAGGCAAATACTCCAGAAGGGCAGCGGTTAGTTGAGACCATGTGGGAACCAATTTAACTATCCCATTTTCTCTTCTATTTGATGCAGGGATGTGGCCTATTAAATCCCTGCAATCATCATGAAGAACACCTATGAAAAGCATAAACTTTATCATTTATATATTCATTGGATATCTGGGTGTCCTCCAGGAAAACAACCTTCTATCTCATATTTTATTTATAAATGATATGATGAAGAATGCTTTGAAGATTTTTTTTGCAATGATTAGAGTGTATATTTCAGATAGGTACTGTGCTCTCTTTTGCCTATAAAGGAACCATAAAACTATCAATTAGCCTAAAGAATCTTCCTGAGGATTAAAATATCATTGTGTTGATATTCTTTTTACATTAGAATCATACATTTGCAGTTTTGGTGACCTACACACTAATGCTAGTCTCATAAGTGAGATGCCATTGCTTATTGTGAGATGACAAGGGACCATGGGACTTAGTTATGCATTTTAATAAGTACTATATGCAATGTAAAGATTTATTGCCTTCCTCACAATTACTTAGGAGAAAGCTTTCAGGTAGAATTTATGATGCTCTAGTGTATCAAAATGTGTAATAAAATTATTGTAGGGTCTATTAAATTGTGATTTGAGCATGAACAACAAGGTAGTTTGTTGGAGGCATTCACATCATCAGCACACTGTGGTTATTGTTTCCTATGTGAGAAGGAGACAGAAGGGGTTTCCTGAGTGTATCCAGTATGTACATGGGGCCCTGGGTCATCAGAGCAAGGACAAACCAAGCAGACGTGAGAAAACCCACCACAGTTTTGCTACACAGGAAGCCCTCTCTTCAGACCACTGAAGCTTGTATCTGCAAGTCATGTTTAACAAATTGCTCATGCAGGTGTACATCGCAAACAAGCTTTTAAGATCACACCCCAATGACTGCATTCCCACATTCACTTTTAATTATGTGAACATGTATGCTGTGGGTGCATGTTTGGGTTTATGTGCGTGTGAGTGCACGTGCACTAACTTGTGGGGTCCAAAAGGAGGCTTTGGAACTCCCGGAATTAGTGTTACAGATGGCTATGAGTTGCCCATTGGTGGGTGCTTGTGAGCCAAGATTGAGCTCTCTCTCTCTCTCTTTCTCTCTCTCTCTCTCTCTCTCTCTCTCTCTCTCTCTCTCTCTCTCTCTCTCTCTCTCTCTCTCTCTCTCTCTCTCTCCAGCCCCCAGTTTGTGAAATGTACACACGGCACTAAGATGTACATCCTGATTAAATTCCTCAACTTATCTGTTTCCCCACTGACTAAATGGGTCTACAAGGTACAAGAAATACCCTTGAACAGCATTCTATCTTACAGAGAGAAGTCAAGCCTCAAAATAGAAATGCATTGTAAATTATAGTAGATTAGACAGGGGTGGTGGTGCAGATGGGAAAACACTTGTCACAGAAGCACTGGGGCCACCTAATTTAGATCCCTAGTACCCACATAACAATTCCAGGTGTGGTGACTCACACTTGTAATCCCTCCCAGGAAAGAGAGAATGGCAGAACCCTGCAGCTTAGTGGCCAGCCAGCCTGTCTCAATCAGAACGCTCCACACCAATGTCTTCAAAAGCAACGGGGATGACTTCTGAGAAATGATATCAAAGGTTGACCTCTGACCTCTACATATACACATGCCCATAGACCTGCATAGAAACATACACATGAGTACACATGTACATGACAAAAAAAAAAAGCATTATCTACATAGGAGTTCTTCTTCAACACACCTTTGTCTTGTCTAATTTCTGAAATTATAAACTTAACCAAGTAATTGAGACTTGAGAGGCATATCTGCTGTTTGAATTTAATTGAATTTAATTTAACTTCACTTCATATTAGAAGATGCCTCCTACAGGCCACATGGGTCTTGATCCCTCTATGCAGTCAAGGATGACTTTGAACTGCAAAGCTTGCTGCCTTCTTCTCTGAAGTGCAGGGATCACAAGAGTGCATCACCAAGACCAGTTTACCAGCCTGAATTGTTTCAGAAATGTTCAAAGGGCCCCGGTGTGGTTCCTGATGCATCATAGATATGGCCAAGTATAGAATTAGTGATAAGATGGCAGATGAGAAAAGAAGGAGTGGACCAGAATGGCTTAGCTGGTGTCTGTGGTGAAAACACTATGAACTTATTTCAATCTCAGAATCCACAGGGGAAAAACAGAATCAATTCCCAAAAGTTGTCCTCTGACCTCCACACATGCACCCTGTGGCATGAGTACGCACACACACTCACAAGCACACACGCGCGCACACACACACACACACAAATAATAATAGTAATAAACAAAATTTTACAAAACCTATAAAAGACAGGAAAGATCTACTTCTTGGATAAGGTTTTAACCTGTGCGTAATAAGAGAGAAGTTTAAAAAATAAATAAATCTACACATGAACCTTACAGACATGGGGAAATCTGTAATAGCAAAATGTATTTAGTTCATTGTTGCTAAATTTTCATTTGTGCAGACAATATTGAAAAAAAGGTTGTTTTATTTTCTTTATGACTTGGTGTGAAGAGAAAATGCTGCTGAATATAACCATTCTTTAGAACCTTGGGGCATGAAGTGGGAAAGAGAGGCTTTGGACCAATGACTAATGTTTAAATCCATGCTTAGCTTACACTAAACAGGAGTCACTGTTCAAATGACAAAGGAATTCTATGCCTGTGTGCTCCCTGCTCATCCCCTGAAATAGAAACATGTCTCACATTAATGGAGCCATGCCATTACTCCTGAGTACCTGGCACATTGGAGTGAAATATCACTGTTAATAACTATGAAGTCGAGTTCAAAGAGAATTATGTTTAAAGTATAAAAAATTAATGGGGCCGATACTAGTTTTCATTACATCATGTCATCTACAAAGAGTAGAAATTAAAATAATTTGTTTTATATGCAAGTAATCAGTAAAGAGAGGGTAATGCTAGACAGGTTAATAATTAAAACAAGAAAATTGCGTTTGTGGGAAATTTGACACTGGAAAATAAGCCTTATGAAATAAAGGCATTTACTCAGGAGGAGAAAAGTCTGTGCACCATGTTGGTGACTTGAGTAGCAATGATGACCGTGTGTTATTTCTACAAATGTTTCAGTGAATAAAACAAGGGAGAAAAAAGTGCTCTGAATTGCCATCCATTACACATGAATATAATCATGGTTTACATTTTTATTTGTAGTTTAGCAAGCCAGCTCGCCATGACTTTATAAAGCTATTCTGCCTAAGAACAATTTCTATGTTGTTAATTTGAGATGGCTTAGTATGGTTTAAGAGATATCAAATACACAGAAGCTACGCATGAGTGCAGAGAGAGTGGAACTGCTCCCTCTTGAAAGTGTCACCACCACCTCACAACATTTCTAACTCCACTTACACTAAACAAATTTCATTAGCTAAGACAATTAATTCTTTTCCTTAATTGCCTGTGCTAGCCAAGAATTTTGAAGTCTCAACTCACATCAGCGAAATGGTAAGAGGGCAAATAAGAATAAGTTCAGGGCTAGACTGTCTTCACAAATGGCGCGAGAAAGAGAAAAGCCAGAGACCCAGGAAGTCCTACTATGTCCTCTATGAAGAAGTGCTATGTTCTTGTGTTTTCACTGTCTGGCGTTCTTTGCTGACAGGGTTGTGCTGAGGTGGCCCATCTGCTTTGCTCTCTTCCTGACAGCAGTGCCCGGAGAAGAAAATCTCAGAGTCCTGACTTGGAGCCTCAGAGGGAGCGGATCTGACTGAAAATCTTTCTTAAGTGTTCAGCCCTGTGTCATCAGCCATGTTTCAGTTTGTTTGGAAGGGACTCGTTCAAATGCCTGCTATGGACAAGGCAAAAAGCCATTTCAAATTAAGAAAGACCTCACCGTATCAATGCTAGAAATGCAGTAAACATAAACAAGCTCCGCCTCCTGCCCCCAACAGGAAAAGGAAGTCCTGCTTTTACAGGATTAGATGACATCCCACAGTTGACAGTAGAGTTAGTTTTAGCCTGGTGTTCTTATTAATATATACTCCATTGAAATAACCCTCTTTATCAACATAGGAGATTTGTAATATTTTGCTGAATTTTAATTGTTGTTCCAGTTTAGTGCTCAAGTATGTCAGAAACATTCATCTTTCCTCCTCTGCTAACAATTTCTCTGTAGCCATGTGTACATGTTAATTCAATATATAGCTCTACTGACAGAAATTAGTCAGGAAATAACATTTATCATGACATTATTAGGAAGTATTTTACTACTAAGTTAAAGCACAATTTCCTTTCAACTTTGATATAGAGATGGCAGTCTCCATCCTCAAAATGATATTTCAAAGGATATATTTGGATTTGTAAGCTCACACCAAAATAAAAAACAAGAAGAGTTATTTTACAGAACAATTTGTATTTCAAAATTCATTTAGACATGGTCCCAAGACTCATCAATGGAAAAAATTTCTGAGTACTCGCTAATTAATCTTTTTCTTTTTATTATGCAGCAAGGATTGTAAGTCCCATAGCATTCTGGCTTCTGTATATATTGGGGACTGAAGGGGAGAGAGAGAGAGAGAGAGAGAGAGAGAGAGAGAGAGAGAGAGAGAGAGAGAGAGAGAGAGAGAGAGAGAGAAGGAGAATTCAAACAGTTCCTACATACCAGGATTGGGATCTGTGATGATAAAACATACAAGGACACTGAAGTGTCCACCTCCTAGCCAGGCAGGGCTTCCATGGAGGGAGGAGATTACCAACCCACCCATAAAATCTTTGTCCCACTAGATGTACAGAGATGAAGATGGAACAGAGATTGAGGATGAATGGCCAACCAATGACTGGTCCAACTTCAGACCCACCACATAGGAGAGAGCCAACCCCTGACACTATTAATGATACTCTGTTATACTTGAAGAGAGGAGCCTAGCATAACTGTTCTCTGAAAGGCCCCACCCAGCAACTGATGGAAGCAGATGCTAGAACTCACAGCCAAACATTAGGTGAAGTGCAGGCAATCTTGTGGAAGATGCGGGGCAGGGTGCATAGAAGGACCAGGAGGAGACAAAAACTCCACAAGAAGACCAATAAAGTCAACTAACCCATAGGGACTTACAGAGACTGAGGCATCAGCCAGGGAGCATGCATGGACTGGTCCTAGGCCCTCTACACACATGTAACCTATGAACATCTTTGTCTTCATGAGGGTCTCCTAGCAAATAGAGCAGGGGCTGTCTCTGACATGGACTTTGTTGCCTGCTTTCGGATCTTTTTCCCCTAGCTAAGATGCTTTGCCTGGCCTCAGTAGAAGAGGATGCGCTTGGTCCTGGTGCTACTTGCTGTTCCAGGATGGGATGGTGAGGGGGAGCTCCTTTTTACTGAGGAGAAGGGGAGGGGGGGAAACAAGATGAGGGTAGGAAGATGGGACCAGGAGAAGAGGAGGAAGAGAACTGTCTGAGATCAGGATGTAACATGAATAAATAAATTAATTTTAAAAAGATAATTCTCCCAATTAGCAAATGCATCTGAAATGACTGGAAACAATGCATTTCAAAGTCATACGCTTACCCGTCCGTCTCCTGGAGTCACGAGGTGTTTAAATAACTCTGTGAAACAAGTAGGAAACAGCTGGAGAAGAAATCACAGATTTTATGTCTTTCACTTTATGTGTTCAGCTGCCAAGAAGAGGCAGGAACAGGATCAAGACTGTGTGAGGTTGAAATGCTCACACTGGGCTCCTTCCTCTCATCAGAATTTTAAAGGTTGCCATTCTTTCTTACTGCTCCCACAGAACATGGAGGGTGAGGGAGCCAAGACTTCAATTTTTAGTTTAACTACTGCTCTCTCAGTGTGTTCTTCCCTCACTCTCCCCCCCCATCCCGAGACAGGGTTTCTCTGTGTAGTCTTGGCTGTCCTAGACTCACTTTGTAGACCAGAGTGGCCTCGAACTCACAGTGATCCACCTGCTTCTGCCTCCTGAGTGCTGGGATTAAAGGCATGCGCCACCACACCCAGCTTTCTTGGTGCATTCTTAAGTGATTTAGGCCAAGAGAATGCCCCAGTGAAGAATCTGTGCTATTGCTAGTGGCTTCCCCCTCCCAGGTGGAGTCTGATTGATGGATGTAACCTGAAAACATTTAAAACTACTTTCAGTATATTTTTGAGGAAGATAGGGGTACAACCTAGAAATCTAAGAGGACAAAGAGTCTCGAAAATAAGTATTAGAATGCAAAATACAATGCCAGGCCTGGTGGCATGTGCCTTTAATCCCAGCACTCAGTGAGTTTGAGGCCAGCCTGGTCTACAAAGTGAGTCCAGGACAACCAGAGATACACACATGAAACCCTGTCTCAAAAAAAAAAGAAAAAGAAAGAAAAAAGAAAGAAAGAAAGAAAGAAAAGAACTAGGATTTTAAGACACAATGAGAATATACACATACATGGATCAGCTAGACAGTTTAAAATATTGACTGTCTTATGAAGAAGAAATAAACATGTTTTTTGTTTAGATCACAAGTCAGGGATGAGAAAAAGACTTGTAAGAGAGCAGGTGATATTTATCCCCTTAGAAGTCAAACCACCATGTGGGGGAGATTGTTTTTTAAGCAGCTGAAAAACACCCTTGAAGACTTGGGATAGTTTTGGCTGTTCATCACTCCACTTGGAGACGCTCCTACAGAGAACAGCTCTGGGGCTCTGGGCTCCTGATGAGGTTCAGAGTTCTGGTTGCTCCACGTTCCAGCCGTAGATATCCTGCTGATTATGCCAGGAAAATTGTTCCTTGGAACTGATATCCTTACAGTTTCACTATTGTATTCTTTAATCCTCTTTTCCCATTGTTTTGGTTAGTCAGGTTATAAGTGATGTATGTTTGGTTAATAAGTTCATAATAAAATATATTTGTTAAGAAAATGGAGCCTACAGTCTTAGCTAGGGTTTCCATTGCTGCAATGAAACACCATGACCAAAATAGTAAGTTGGGGAGAAAAGGGCTATTTGGCTTACACTATTACTGTTCATCATTGAACGTGATCAAGACAGGAACTCAAACAGGGTAGGAACCCGGAGGCAGGAGCTGATGCAGAAGCCATGGAGGGGTGATGCTTACTGGCTTGGTCCCCCATAGTTTTCTCAGGCTGTTTTCTTTTAGAACCTAGGGCCACCATCCCATGGATGCACCACCCACAATGGGCTGGGCCCTCCCTCATCAACCACTAATTATGAAATTCCTTACAAATTTCAAGATTTCCTTGTTTTTCATAGCTGAATAGTATTCCATTGTATAAATGTACGATCATTTCTTTTTCCATTCTTCAGTTGAGGGACATCTAGGTTCTTTCCAGTTTCTGGCTATTACAAATAAATCTACTATGAACATAGTTGTGCAAATGTCCTTGTTGTATGGTGGAGCATCTTTTGGGTATACAGCAAGGAGTGGTTATGGTTGGGTCTTGAAGTAGAACTGTTCCCTGTTTTCTGAGAAAGTGCCAGATTGATTTCCAAAGCAGTTGTACAAGTTTGCACTTCCACCAGCAATAGAGGAGTGCTCCCCTTTCTCCACATCCTTACCAGGGTGTGCTGTCACTTGAGTTTTTGATCTTAGCCATTCTGATGGGTGTAAGATGGAATCTCAGAGTCGTTTTGATTTGCATTTCCCTGATGACTAGGGATAATGAACAGTTTTTTAAAAAATGTTTGCCATTTGCTATTTCTCTCTCCTTTTAGTTCTGTATCCCATTTTTTAATTGGAGGAAATCTTGAAATTTGCAGGCAAATGAATGGAACTAGAAACGATCATCCTGAGTGAGGTAATCCCAGAAAGACACATATGGTATATACTCACATAAAAGCAAATATTAGCCAAATGATACAGGATAACCAAGCCACAATACACAGACCTAAAGAAGCTCATTAACAAGGAGGACCCTAGGGAGGATGCTTAATTCTCATTCAAAAGGACTAATAGAATAAACACTGGAAGCAGTTGAAGAGAAGGAACAGGAAGAGAGGTCCTCTGAAAGACTCCACCCAGCAGGATATCCATGCAGATGCTGAGACACACACAGGGAGTCTTATGGAGGAGTTGGGGAACAGAGGGAGCTGGAGGGGTCAGGAGCTCCACAAGGAGACCAATGGAGCCAACAAATGTGGTGGCAGAGGAAGGTGCTGCAGAGACTGATGCACCAACCAAGGACCGTGTATGGTATGAACATAGACCCTCTGCACAGAAATAGTAGATAGGCAGCATAGACTCCTTGTGGGCCTCATAATCAGGGCCACAGAGAAATAGGATACAGGCAGTCCTGATGAGACTTGATAGGCTGAGGTCAGATGTTAGGGGAGGAGGGCTCCCCTTTCTGAGGACCAGGAGAGGGAAGAAGAAGATATGAGGGAGGGAGGGTAGGATAGGGAGGAGATGACAGAAGGGGTTAGAATCAGAATGTAAAGTGAACCAATTAAAAACATGCCTTACAGGCTTGCCTCCAACCTCATCAATTGATGTTTGGTGAGACTGAACCTTTGAGAATCTATCTAAACACACACAATCTAGTTTCCAAGAATTTAAAATTGCGTCTTTGAAAACAGAGTCAACTACCCAGAAACACAAACATGCCAGTCTTATCTCACAGTGCACAGTCAAACAACTGCTATCAGCATTCAGTTTTGAAAGGGCAGAAGATGGCATAGAAAACTGCTAGATCGTGTAACATGTCCGCAATCTTAAGGCCCCATTAGGTTTTGACATTATCGGGAGGTTCAACCCTGTAGCCAAGTCCCTGGTCCTCTGGCTCTTACAATCTTTCTGCCCCCTCTTTCGCAATGCTCCCTGAGCCTTAGGTATGGGAGTGTTTTACAGATGTATCCACTGGAACTGGGCTCCACAACTGTGCATTTTGATTGGTTGCAGTTTTCTGTGGTGGTTTAGGTCTGCTGCAAAGAGAAATTTCTTTGGCGAGGGGTGAGGACTACTCTTATTGTGGGTTTCAGGACAAATGTTTATAGATTGTTGTTAGGGATTGTGCTGGTTCAGTAAACTAATGCTTGTAGATTTCCACTCCCTAGCCATGATTCACTAGTACTGTTCCATTAGCTAGATTTCTGTATGAGGCATAGCTTTCCTCTTGTCGATGGTGCCTGGTCCTATAGAAGCACATGTGTCTTAAAGCTCTGTCCTCAGATGGTTTCACTGTTTGGAAGGTTATGGAACCTTTGGGATATGGGGGCCTACCTTGAAGAGGCGGGCCACAAAAACATGTATTTAAGCTTTATAACTGTTCTGGGTTAAGGCTGGGACTCTTTTGCTGAATACCTACTGTGCCTTGATCATCCATGGCAGAGACTGGCTGATCCAATCTTGACCTTGCCTCCACAGTCATGGTGCTTGAAAATCCTGTGAAACACTAAGCCAAGGGAAGGAAAACTCCATTAGGTTGCTTTTGTCAAGTCTTTTTTACAGCAATAAAAAAGCAATGTGTCTAAGCTCAATGGGAAACATGGTGATTAAAGTTAAAGCATTGCCCCATTATAAATAGAAACCTGAAAATCAGATAATTCTATTCACTTAAGATCATGCAGTATGTAACAAAGAGGAAATGTATGCTCTGGTCTGTATTCTTATAGGATTTCATAGTATGTCTTTTTGTCTTCCAAGACAGGGTTTCTCTGTGTAGCCTTGGCTCTCCTGGACTCACTTTGTAGTCCAGGCTGGCCTCGAACTCACAAAGATCGTCCTGTCTCTGCCTCCCCGAGTGCTGGGATTAAAGGCATGCGCCATCATGCCCAGATACCATCCAGATTTAGTAGGCACAAAAATTTGACTTTGTTCACATATTTAAAATATACCTGTCAAGCCATATATAAACAAGATTCTTTTAATGGATTTTTGAAGTTTGCATTTTACAGTGATAGCTTTTTAAAAAATATATTTTATTAATTTATTCATATTACATTTCAATGGTTATCCCATCCCTTGTATCCTCCCTCCCTTCCATTTTCCCCCTTATTCCCCTTCCCTATGACTGTGACTGAGGGGGACCTCCTCCCCCTGTATATGCTCAAGGATATCAAGTCTCTTCTTGGTAGCCTGATATCCTTCCTCTGAGTGCCACCAGGCCTCCCCATCCAGGGGACTTGGTCAAATATGAGGCACCAGAGTTCGTGTGAAAGTCAGACCCCACTCTCCACTCAACTGTGAAGAATGTCCTGTCCATTGGCTAGATCTGGGCAGGGGTTCAAAGTTTACTGCATATATTGTCCTCGGTTGGTGCCATAGTTTGAGAAGACCCCCCTGCACAGCGATAGCTTTTACACGATTTTGTTTTGTGTTCTTTCCATAATTAGTGTCAGGATTAAAATCTCAACTAAGTAACTAAGTGGTTGAGTGACTTAATTCAGAGAAGTCATGAGAACAGAATAAAGATGGGAGTACAGACAGAAGAAATTTTTTTTAAAAAATCTGTTGTCAAGGAGAGATTGGTTTGGATGCATTTTATCCTCTTCATTTCATTTCTTCTTCCTTTTAACACTTAGAAAATGCTGCAAAGTATACCCATATATAATAATTATCTAAATGGAGACATTGGGAATGCAGCCTAAGAAAAGGACCGAAAGTGCATTTGCAGATATAAATCAACGCTGAGCATGTAAAAGCACAAAGCAGGGGCCGGGGCACATTCTTGGATATCAATCAGTTGGTTCAGAAACAGTTTTTTCCATAGTCATCTAAATTACCAATAGCCCAAGCTGTTAATTCTGCTACACTAATAACTAACTACACTCATCAATCTAAGTTCTAAACATGATAACGTCAAGCAACTTCATCTGAGAACTCATTATAACTGGACTGTTTGGTGTTCAGACACCAAATCACTCTTCCTCATTTCACAGGGTATGTTGGGAGACTTGCGGAGTGTTTCTGTTATCATTGCTATGTTGGTTGGTCTTTCCGAGAATCCCTTGGGCAAACTCCCTTTGTGCTTTATGATGCAAAGACTCCTTTCGTGATCACTGAAGCTCACAGTACAACATGTTCTTCCTGTACTCCCAAAGCGATGCGTTTCATGGCTTCTCTGTTCACTCTTTCTTGGTAAAGTTGAAGTGGCATGTCTATATGGTAGTATTTTGAGATGAGGTTTCTTTATACAGTCTATAGCCTATGTACTTAATAAGACGTTTCTGGTGTTATAGAACTAGGAAGCATACAGAACCTTTCCTCAGGAACACATGGTATTAAAGTTGGGTCAAACTGTAGATCATTTCAGATTGCTCAGTCTAGAAATCAATGTCTACGTCAACATTGAGTAGTAGCTATTCAGAATTATTACAAAAGTTAGTTCTGAACAGCCTAAAAAGTGTTGTTTTTGTACAGAACTCCCTTTCTCCTCTCCCTCCCTCCCTCCCTTTCTCCTTCTCTCTTTCTCTCTCTCTCTCTCTCTCTCTCTCTCTCTCTCTCTCTCTCTCTCTCTCTCTCTCTCTCTGGCCCTCTCTATTTAAATCATTAGAAAATGTTTAAATCTAAGCAAATGCAACTTGAATATTTCCTCAAGAATGAAGCACCGAAGGCATGTAGATTCTCACTCTGTGGGTCAGAGCCCTTTGACAAAGCTCTATCTCCACTAATATTTACATTGGGATTCATAACAGTAGGAAAAGTACAGTGATGTAATTACAATTATGAACCAGCAATGAAAATAATTCTATGGTTGGGGTTCTATGACCTGTACTAAATGGTCACAGAATTAAGTAGGTTGAGATTTAAAAGATCCACTGATTTAGAAGATATTTTTCTAAATATAAAAATGTGCATCGAGGAAGATCAGTTGCTAGAGTGATTGCCTGGGTGACATGTAGCCTCATTTTGATCCTCAGCAGCTAATATGACATGGTGGCAGCCACCGATCACCCCAGCCCTAAGGAGGGAAAGGCAAGAGGATCAGAATGTCAAGATGGTTCTTAAAGAATTTGGGTAGAGATTCTATTGAAACACACACACAATAAATTACAATGGTCAAGATATGATATAGTAAGAATTACTTCTCTCAGATTCTATATGCAAAGTACAGGGATGGATAGATGTTACCTGGAATATAGGTAGGTGACATAGATAGATGATAGATAGACAGATAGATAGATAGATAGATAGGTAGATAGATAGATAGATGATAGATAGATAGATAATAGACACACATGACTATGTATATGTAGAAAATGTGCTTACAAGATTGCGTAAAAGAGTATGCTTAGTTTATGCGGAGATATTAAACTGTCTTCCAAAGTGGTCCTGCAGCGCTTGAATAAGGAGTCTAATTACTCTCCATTCTTTAGTGCATGTGGTGGTGTCAATGTTTTAACTTTGACTCTCCTATCAGGAATGCAGTGGTACTTCTTTGCTGTTTTTTCACATTCCTCAAAGTGACATACAATACAGAACGCCATTTTACATGCTTGTTTTTCACCTAAACACTTTCCTCGGTGATACATATTTAGAATTTCTGCCCATTTCTACATTGAATTATTAGCTGTACATTTCCTGGTGAGTTTTTTTTAGACTTCTTTTTTTATATTTTATTGAAAATAGCTTGCTTTTAATGGCTGTACCACAGTTTCTTTTTTTTTTAATAATTTTTTTATTAATTTATTCTTGTTACATCTCAATGGTTATCCCTTCCCTTGTATCCTCCCCTTATCCCTCCCTCCCATTTTTCCCTTACTCCCCTCCCCTATGACTGTGCCTGAGGGGGATTTCCTCCCCCTTTATATGCTCATAGGGTATCAAGTCTCTTCTTGGTAGCCTGCTGCCCTTCCTCTGGGTGCCACCAGGTCTCCCCCTCCAGGGGACATGGTCCAATACGAGGCACCAGAGTATGTGTGAAAGTCATACCCCACTCTCCACTCAACTGTGGAGAATGTCCTGTCCATTGGCTAGATCTGGGTAGGAGTTTGAAGTTTACTGCCTGTATTGTCCTTGGCTGGTGCCATAGTTTGAGCGGGACCCTTGGGCCGAAATCTGCCTATCATAATGTTCTTCTTATAGGTTTCTAGGACCCTCTGGATCCTTCTACTTTGCTATTCTCCCATGCTTCTCTCATCTAGAGTCCCAAAATGATCATAATGAGTGAGTTAACCCAGAAACAGAAAGAGTCAAATGGTATATACTCACTTATATCTGCATACTAGCCCATGAAAGTCTTCACTTACCAGGATCCTGGTGAGGTTTTAAATTTCATTTAAAAATATTTATTCTGTTCTTCATTATGCATATGTTGTGTGTGGATATGTGTGAGTGAAGGTTCTGGGGGAGGCAAGAAGAGGGCGTCTGGTGTCTTGATGCTGGAGGTACTGGTGGGTGTAAGCCACCTGTTTTGGTTGCTGTGAACTGAATGCTGGTCCTCTGTAAGAGCAACTACTGAATTTGCTATATTTGTAGATCCTGGATGAGGGTTTTGGACATGAGTCTAGAATGATATTTCATAACCCAACAGTGGAGTTAGAGATGATTACCTGGAAACTATAGGAATGTAATTCCATTCTCTAGAAATCCACTAATCAAGGTTCAACTGTGAGGAATTTGAATTTAGTTGTTGTGTATTTGAGATGGGAGCTGCAAGTTCCAAAACATTTTAAACAACCTTAAGCAAACAAAAACCCTTCAACAAGTGACTTAACAAATAACAATTAGAGTTAAAGATAATAATGGTTATGGTGGCTTCCAGTAATTCACTAAAAATCTTGGAATTTCATTTTTTACTATAAGTAACTTATATCTTCAATTATAGGAAACAGTATATGATCAATGTCATTCATGATGAGCAAGGGAAATAATACAATATCTTTTCATCTTTATTTTCTCATGGAGAACATGTATTCATATATATATATATGTCGCAGCTGTCCTGGAACAGAAATGACTCCTATTACGGAATTTAAAACAGCTATCTATCCTCCCTCTACCTATGTCTATCATCTATCCATTATCTATCTTCTATTTATATCTATTATCTATCATCTATCTATCTATGACTGTCACCTATCTATCACCTATCTATCTATCCATATATATCATGTCTGTCTGTCTGTCTGTCTGTCTGTCTATCTGCCTGCCTGCCTACCTACACCTACCTACCTATCTATCGATATATCTTTCTATCTATTCATTAAACGATGCCAGCTTGGGTTTGCAGATTAAAATCTGAGAAAGAACCAGCCAAGGAGAAATTTGCCAAATGTTTTGTTTGCTTTTTTCTTTCAAGACAGACTGGTCTCAGATTCATGACCAGCTCCCTGACAATGGGATTGTTTATATGGACCACTGCATCTGGCTGGAGTTGCAGATCATCCTGAAGAAATGGCAAGTGCTGAGGGTGTAAAGCAAGAAGACAATGCATTGTAGAACAGAAATGCAAGGAAGTTATTAAGGTCATATATCTGATCCAAGGAGGGAATCCTAGTTATCTGGGGACAAGTAGTCTAGTAACCCACAGAGGAAACAACATTCAATAGCTCACCATTAAATCACAAATCACTAAGCTAGAGCCTTTAAAGTTTCCCCTTGCAGTGAAACAATACTCAGAAAAACTAGATGGCCCTCAGTTGTCCTTTGATCTTGGTATAGGGAAGAACTTTCTATATGTAAAACTTTAAAGACAGTGAAATAAAGAGTTGATAGATTTGAGTATATAAAAATAAAAATCTTGTACATCAACAAAATCACCAAAAAAAAAACAAAAAAAAAAAAAAAACCAGTACTTGATGGCTCTGTGGAGGATATGAGTTCAGTTTCCAGCACTCAGCTTGAGCAGCATGCCAACACCCATAATTTCCATGGACTCTTGGCCTTCATTGCCACCTTTACGTCCATTGTATGTATACAGACAAGGATGCACACACATATACTTAACACATAGTTAAAAATGATTGTAATATCACTAAATAAAAATTTGTTCATAGACTCTGCTATTTATTTTTGTTAATTTGTATTTTTTACATTTATATCCTTCACCCACTTGGGTTTTATTCTTATACATGCTCCTGTTGATGTAACCACATGGTCACCCTGGAACACAGACTAATGGATTTAAAAGACCATCTCTACTGCATAGATTTACAATCATGAGGCATCCTCATCTAAATTTCCACACGTACTGTGTCTGACCCTTCTGTTATTTTCCACATTCCTCATTTATCTATTTATATACACTGATACCATGGTGGCTAATTATGGAAGATTTATTGTCTATATGATGTCTCCTTCCTCTGGCCACGGTCCTCTGCTTTCCATATATTTTTGTAGATAATTTTGCATGTTTGTTATAGAGATAAGTTTTCTTATCATCTGACATAATTTCATAAAATGGATTGTTAAAATATAGAATTTAACTTAGGGAGCTATAACATGCTTTTAATGTTAAATCTTTCTATTTACAGAGTAGGAAGTGCTTTACTTTTTTTTAATCTGTTTTATGTCTTTGAGCAGAGTGTATAATTTCACATACATAGGTTTATACATTGTTGCTATTTCCATCCTAAATATTTAATTTTTATTGAGGAAAATATATATGTATATATATATATATATACATATATATATGTATTGAGACCAAATCTCACTACGTCATCTTGTCTGGCCTTGAACTCACAGAGAGTCACTTGCCTATGCCTCCAAGACCAGTCTTTAATGTCACGTGTATCTATGCCAAATTTTTAGTTATTCCTTTTATTATTAACATGATCATGTCTCACATTGTCAAAGATATTAATGATGTCATGGTTACTTAAATAATTTTTTAACATTTTGATGATGCTCACCATTCATAATGCAAGGAGTTTTCATGTACATTTTGCTTGATTGCTGAATGTATGTACACACATGTGTGTCTGTTCATGACTACTTCTACACCTGCTCATATGGAGACCAAACTTCAGCCTCTGATGCAATTCCTCAGGACCCACATTGGTAGTTTGTTTTTCGAGTCAGCACCTCTCATTTTCCTGTTTTTATTGCTAGTACTTGTTACTACTACATATGACACTGGAGTTCGCTTCCTAATATGATTTAATATTCATGAGGGATTCCTAAAAGAGAGCTATCAGTTTTGAAAAAGTAGTTCACATGCATTGATTAAGTTGTCAACAGGATGAAGGAAATTTGAGTGGAGATGGGGTTTGACTTTCACATGAACTTTGGTGCCCCATATTTGACCAAGTCCCCTGGATAGGGAGACCTGGTGGCACTCAGAGGAAGGATAGCAGGCTACCAAGAAAAGACTTGATACCCTATGAGCATATACGGGGGAGGAAGTCCCCCTCAGTCACAGTCATAGGGGAGGGGAGTAAGGGGAAAATGGGAGGGAGGGAGGAATAGGAGGATACAAGGGATGGGATAACAATTGAAATGTAATATGAATAAATTAATAAAATATAAAACAAAACAAACAAACAAACAAAAACATCCCACTTAAAAACAATACACAATCAATTTTAAATTTGGTTAAAGTTGGCAGAGACAAACATGACTTTTCTATACCTTTGCATAGACTTTTATCTACAGTTTCTTATCACATTCTTGTTACCCAGTCTGTCTAGTTTTCACATGTCTCCTGCATATAATTTCAAAGGGATAGAAATGACTGAAAAGTAACTCATACATTGGCACTAAAAGACACAGGTTATTATCCAGAGATCTAACAGTAGTCGCTCGCGTTAAGCATGTATTCTTTATGTCTGGTTTGTAATCTTAGTTAATACATGTAATTTCAGTGTCTACCTAAAACACACCCCTTAGTGCTATTCTCAACCTTTATCAGCTACAAACTTTAGGGCTATTTTTTGAGCTACCTCTTTTCAACGTCTGCATTCTCTTGTGCTTATAAGTAACCTGCAGAATTTGTCCACAGGAATTCTTTTCCATTTGTTTTGGATGTCATATATTAGAGACTGAGCATTGTCATCTTTTGATCTGTAATTAATGAAGCCCAAGGAGTATGGATGCTTATACATACATTCCTTATACAAAATTGCACAAATGTGGCTAATTGCTTGGAGGTAAATTCTGAAAGGTCCTATTCCTTAATTGATGGATGAGTCATATTTTTTTTTACTCAATCTATCCATCGTTGGTAAATTATTTCACACTCCATGATAATGTAACTTTAAAACAAAGCTAAGGCAAAAAAAAAAAATAATAAAAGAAAATAAAAAAAGAAAAAAAAAAAAAAACAAAGCTAAGGCAATTGTATCTGTAATGTGAGTAAATCTTTGTCTAACACCAGCCCATGTGCATTCATTATCAGAAGGAACAATTTGTTTGTCAATATCATGGTGTTTCTGAACCAAATAATACGTACTTTTAATCTCCACAGACTGACAATGTCAACAGCCCTGTAAGCTAGGCTATCTCAGACTCTAAGGTGAGGAAGCTGTTTGGCTGTGTATATCGTAATAGAGGAAAAATTGATTGGCAGCTATGTAAATTCATTGAATGGTGTGCATGCATGGTGTGTGTGTGTGTGAGTGTGTGTGTGTGTGTGTGTGTGTGTGTGTGTGTGAGTGTGTGTGTGAAAACTGAAGTTCCTTACTGGAAAACAATTCGATTCACATGAAAAGAACAATGGTTGGAAATGTTCTTATATACAATACGTTGTGCATTCGCCAACCAGTGTCCTGAGAGAATGCTTTCCCAACGCCTCTCACCACGGGTGACACAGGAGCTTATGGTGCACTTATGATATATGCAGACATATACTCGAGAAACTTTGGAATAATTCCTTAGCAGATTCATGCATTATTAAACTGTTACCAGAATACCTGTGTTATTGTGTCCTATGTTTGTATGGATGTCTATAGTTTGGCTGTGTTGTTTCTAAGGCTTATTTCATAGAAGTATCTTTACGTTATACCAACATCATTATGGTTCAGATATATTTGTAAGTAACTCATAGAACCAGTATGCAGATCATCCCTTTTATTACTTATTTTCCCTAGCTCTGAAAAAGATGTAAGATAGCTAGATTATTCAAGCAAGAGCTTCTTACGTTTTCATAAGCACATACCTAATCTGCTAAATCTTGCATGACACAGATTGCATTTTACAGAGTTCCAAAATGTACCTTGCAACATAATTCCTGGTGCTACTAATGGTGCTTGACACACTTTGAGTAGGGGGGGCTTAGGTGGTCCTCTCCTCTCTCCTGATCTCTTCTTCTCTTCTCTCCATTCCCTCTCCTTCCCCACCCTTCTTTCTTCTCTTGCCCACTCCTCTTCTTCCTCTCACCTCCCCTATACGTTTTGCCACTTTTCTTCCCTCTCCTCTCTCCTTTTCCTTCCCATCCTTCCTTTTCTCTCTTCCTCTCCCTTCCTGTCCTCCACTTCCCTCATTTCTCCTTTTCTTTCCCTTTCCTGTACTCTACTATCCTCTTCTTTTCCCCCCATCTCTCCCTTCCTTGCTTTTCTCTTTTCTCCTTCCCCTCATCCCTCTCACTCAATCATGTACTACCTTACCTCCTCTGCCCTCCATCTTCCTCTCTCCTAACCATTCTCTTCTCCTGCTTGTTTCTTCCTTCTGTTACTTTCTCCTACCCTGGGCAATCAACTCCATGACCTCATGCAAATAATGACTGTTTCACTAGCCCTCATCTCTATCCTTACATCTTTGTTGTAGTTTTAGATATAAGATATTTCTACTTAGCTCAGAATAGCATCAAACTCATGATCTTCCTGATGGTACCCTCTGCTTGTTGGGATTACAAGCATGGGGGCAACATATCCTGCCTCTTCTTTAGCTCCTTGAAGAAGACTTTGATTAAGAAGACATTACATGCATTGGGCATAAGTCAATTCAGAGCGTTTTCCCATGTTCCCATTTGCACCTGAGAAAGCAGAGCTCAGGGTATGTTTAATATGTGTACACATGGTAGGTATGTAATGCTTCCTGATAATAAGGTTCCATATATGATTCTGTTTTCAATAAGAAGGTGAAATGTTAACATAAAGATGCTAAACACTCTAGCTCATCCTTAGAACACAGACAAGCATGGATCCCACAGTGGCCTTAAGGACTAAAGGCTTGTGATTCTTATCCTCTGTGTCCATCTTACTAAACACAGGCAGTTTTAAATCACCCATGATCAGGGAAATTTACCCCAAAGCCAGGAACTCTTTCTCAGATCATGTGGGTCACACCCTGCCCATTTCTTTTCATCCAGTTTACAACCTGGCCTGATCTGATGAAAGATAGAAAATGATGCTGCATCCAGAATTTTAGACATTATTGTTGATTTTCAACAAAATTTCATTACTAGGAGATGGCTGAAGTACCTTCAATTATAATCACACACACACACACACACAGACACACACACACACAGAGAGAGAGACACACACACACACACACATATGTGGATCTTTACAGTTATGTTTTACTTGATTAAAGGAGTCCAGCTTAGTATAAAGAAATGATAACGTGTGATCCCAAATTTTTAAAAATATATTTTATTAATTTATTCATATTACATCTCAATTGTCATCCCATCCCTTGTATCTTCCCATTCCTCCCTCCCTCCTATTTTCCCCTTACTCCCCTCCCCTATGACTGTGACTGAGGGGGGCCTCCTCACCCTGTATATGCTCATAGGGTATCAAGTCTCTTCTTGGTAGCCTGCTATCCTTCCTCTGAGTGCCACCAGGCCTCCCTATCCAGGGGATGTGGTCAAATATGGGGCACCAGAGTTTGTGTGAGAGTCAGTCACCACTCTCCACTCAACTGTGGAGAATGTCATGGGAGAATGGGGAAATAGAAGGATCCAGAGGGCCCTAGAAACCTACAAGAAGAACATTATGATGGACGGATCTGGGCCCAGTGGTCCTGCTCAAACTATGGCACTAGCCAAGGACAATACATGTAGTAAGCTTCGAACCCCTACCCAGATCTAGCCAATGGACAGGACATTCTCCATGATGATCCCAAATTTTAAAAGAACCTTTTAAATAAAAAATAAGTATGTTTTATCGAAATGTAGATACCCGTTTCCTTGTCTTCTATCTGTGGCTGTTCTCACATTATAATACAAGAGAAACATGGTCTATAAAGCTGAAAATACTCACTAGCTGACCTTTTCAAGAAAAAGAATTGCTATTACTGGTTGAAAGTGAAAATATAGACTAAACATTCTCTCATGCAAAATTCCATTAACTTCAGGCTTGTGATTGTCTGATATAAATGATATGATACATTACAAAAAAGAGATACACACACACACACACACACACACACACACACACACACACACTCCCACACCAGAGGAATAGAGAGAGAACCATTCATATTACTTGAAAACAAAATCATATGGGTTGTTTCTTCCCTGTTTGAGTAACAGGCCACATACCTAGAAATCATTAAAGCCTACAAGATGGGGCACACAGGTCATATAAAAAGATGACCCTGAAATTGTGTACCACCATGAAGATAGTGTTCCCTGGTCACCGCCAGGAGATTATGCATATTCACTGAACAATTGAATACACAATGAAGACAGAAACAACAGCTGCAAAGCCTAAGGTCTTGGATCCAATTCAAGTCCAACAAATTTAGCACAGGAAACAAGAAGAAATTCTCTGTGCCCTATTACCAACTCTCTTTCCTCTTACCAACCTTCCCAACACCTAAAAAGTCATCCTGACTCATATTTTTAAGGTGTCTGGGAACAAATACAGGAAGAGCAATAACAAACAACAGTAGAACAAGAAACATAATTGAGGTGCATTTAACCCAATGGGAACGTAAATGAGGACCCTGTCCTTTCTGCTGTAATTGTTTGTGTCCTTCAGAGCATCCTGAAAACATAACCTGGGAAAACCCATGCCAAAAAGAAAAAAAAAAAGAAAAAAAAAGGCAGAGAATCCCACGGAGTTAAAAGTGGCAGAGAGTCCCATGGTGTCAAAAAAAAAAAAAAAAAAAAAAAAAATTGCACAGGTTGAGAAATTCAACATGTTCACAAAAGAAAATTTCAAGGATCTCTTTTCAAGGACCTGTATTTTTTAATAGTATAGTTTTTATTTTTTGAATATCAGAAGTTATGCTCATGAATTCTCACCAATATGGCTGCCTAAATATGATCTAGATATTTTTGCCTTAGATACTTCATCTGTCCTTGGTTTTATTGTTCTTCATGAAGTTATTGCAGGGTTTAGATTGCTATTGACTAGTATATGATGGAGTGATAAATACGTTAAATTTATGAGGAAATTAATAGTTCCTCTGCTATATAGTCATCTAAGCTTTCTTTTCAATATGGCCTTGCCAATATGAAAATACTTTGGACTGTTGTAGCTATTGTTTAAATCCTGTGTTAACTTTGTCATCAGAACAATGCTGTCTTCTGAAGGTCTGAAATCTTTGTGTCTTTAATGACCTGGTAGCAATTTTGTGGCCTTAAGGCAGATTCCCATATATTTTCAAATGTCTTCATTTTCTTAGTTGCAAGGGCAATAAAATACTAAGACCAATACATTTATGTGTTCCCGGGAGATAATGAAGCATAGATGCTATACACTCATTTACTGAAAACATTTACCACAATTTCATTGTCTTCATGAAAGACAGATTCAAAATAGAGAATAGACAACTTCTTTAGGGTCCACTCTCATCTCAAACTCTATGTCAACGAAGGTCTCAAATTTATCCCCTTAGTAATCAAATCTGACCCAGCTCAAAACGCAGAGCTGGTATTGAACTCCATAATGGCTCTTCTTCAACTCTCTGTGGAGTAATTTTTCAGTTCTCTTAGGTTTTTGGACTCACTTGTGGCACTATGCTCACAATGTATTCTTGTAATGTTAGAATCCAGACTAGACGACAGCTTAGGCCACATTCCCTGCAGCATGCATACCCCTTCCTCTGTGGATTCATACAGGCATCCTACAGAGAGCGGGAACATTCTCTGTAAAGCTGTAGCTCGGGTTTCCAGGTGCCATAATTTGTCACATAGGAAGTTGACTTTACATCAAAGAGATATTGGTGGGGACACATCCTGCTTTCCTACCTGTTATATGGCAGTTTCCTCAGCATGGAAACATTCTGTCGGGGAGGGGAGGCTTATGGGACTCAGGGGGTAAACAAAACATCACATGTCTGGGAAAGTGGAAACTCACAAGATTCTCAGTTGTTCCTCTCCAGCTCTGTAGAAACAGGGAACCAATACTGGGGTTGGGAGGGAACTGACCAAAAGAGCTGATAAAGGGAAGAGATTGGTCTTGGTTAGTGGCTTACAAACTCTGGAGAACTCCAAGTATGCAGCTTTTCTCCCTCATCTTCACTTGTATTAGAATGACCTTTCTTTCTTTCTTTCTTTCTTTCTTTCCTTTTAAGAGTTCTATTTGTCCCTATGAGTAACCTTTCACCCATACTAGTGTTAATCACCAACTCATTGGTTGGACTTTGGCACAACAATGACTTTGGTCTACTGTAGAACGCTTTCTTCCCTTCTGTGACAAGGAGCGCTCTCCCTCCCTCCCTCTCTCTCTCTCTCTCTCTCTCTCTCTCTCTCTCTCTCTGTGTGTGTGTGTGTGTGTGTGTGTGTCTTGTGACTCCCTAAGAAATCTCTGCCATACAGCATTATCTCAAGAGGCTCCACAATGCTACTTTTCTCCGGCATTGGGATCTGAAACCACCTCAGAATCTCTGCCGTGTTGGCTGTCCATTGTCTCTCGATGGCATTAATAAGTCTTTTAATACATGTCCTAGCCCCCCCCCAACAGTTCTCCTCATTGTTTCTTTAAATCTTGCCTCCAAGACATTGCATTTATCTATTTTCAAAAATACCCTAACTTATAATCCTGACTGTTACTAATAGTAAGCCCTAGGAAATTCTAGGAAAGGAAATTATCTTGATAGGTCTCACACAAAATAGTTAGCAAAGATTCTTGGTTATAAATCATATAGTTTGGCTATGGTTAATGTGAAGAAAGGAACCAGATTAACATGTCATAAGCATGTCAGATCTTGGAAAACCAAGAAGCAAAACAGTTAAAATTAATGTCAGTAAGGAAAACAAATATTATGTGAAGTAGAATGAATCACGGGCAAGGACCCGCAGTGAGAACACTGCCATTAGGTGACCTTTGTTGGTATCACACATTTGTGAGCGTCAACACTAATGCATGACTCCACCACTGTTAGGATTACTATTTCCGTGATACAACACCATGCGTGACTAGATGCAACTTGAGGAGGAAAGAGTCTGTTTGAAGTACACTTCCCTTCACTGTTACTAAAAGAAGTCAAAGTAGGAATCCAATCAGGGCAGCATTCTTAAGCAGGGGTGATCCTGAGGCAGTGGAGGAGTGCTGCATACTGCCTTGCTCTTCATGGCTTGCTCTTCTTCCTTCTTTATAGAACCCAGAACGACTAGCCCTGGGGTGCCTCCACCCATAACAAAGCACTGTGCTTTTCCCTGCCAGTCATTAAGAAATTGCTAACAGGTTTGCCTACAGCCAGACCTTAGGAAAGCCTCTTCTCATTTGAGGTTCTTTCAGAGGGCTCTAGCTTGTGTCAAATAAACATAAAAACCAGTCATCCCGCCACCACCTTGGATTTCCTTGTCGTTTCCTTCACCATACCTTTGACAACTTGCGCCAATACCATTTCCATTGCCACTGTGAATAATGTTTAAGACCCTCTGTGTGACTGAAGTGCTCTACAAAGTTTTGGATCACCAGGTGAGCTCATTTAGCTGGTCTGTGCCAAAGCTCTCAAGGATAGGAAGTGATGTTTAAATGCCAGGGACCGGGAATCCCACTTCTGATATTGATTCAATGTAGAATACATTGAGAAAAAGGAGATTCACTCAAATGGCTCTGCTTGTCGCTTCCATTGTAACTTCGCAATAACTGAGATGCCATGAGATAGGATAATGGTCAACAAAGATTCCTACACCTCAGTCTCTGAACGTGTTCTTTATGGCAAGTTCCAGGACAAAAAAAACAAAAACAAAAACAAAAAACAACTGCAACAGAATAAATATGATTAGTCAGCAGGTTTTGGATTCTGCGAGACAACTTACTTTGATAACAGGATAAGGATAGGCAGAAGAAATGACTCAATGGACGGTGTCCTATAGGAAAGCACTTGACATGCTCTGCTTGGGTGTGGAGGAAAAGTTCATGGGTCAAGGAATATAGGCCATCTCTAGAGCCTGGAAAAGCAAGGGTATTGTTCCTTCCATTGGTATGCTGGGAGGAATCAGACTCCTAGTGACACTTTGGCTTTATCCTAATGAGACTTTGAGCTACATTACTGTGAGCTATGTCAGTTTTCTGTTATTTTAAATAACATACACATGCACAGATGTGTGTGCATGCATGCACACACACACGCACATACGCACACACACACATGCACTGTAACTTATAGCAGCAGAATAAAATAATTTTTTTAACTGTATGCTTCCTTTGAGATAATCAAACTTTCTCCTCAGGTAGTATTACTTGTGATTTGTTTTCTAAATACTTACTGACTTCTATTTAATTAACAAACAAGGACTTTCTCTATTTGTCTGCTCTGATCTTCCCCATTATCGGAGGAAAGATTTCAAAGCCCAATATTATGGAGTTTGATTTTCCTTTGCTGTAATAAACATCACGGGCAAAACCACTGTAGGAGAGGAGGACAGGGCTTACTTGATCTTCTATTTTCCAGGTCCTGACTTGGGAGTGAGGTTCAAGGCAGAGACTCAAGGAAATGTAGGAAGCAGAAACCATGGATGAAGGCTGAGTACTGGCTCCCCTACTCATGGATGCTCAGCTATCTCTATTCAATACACAAAAACAAATATGAGTCTTAACCTAAAAGTCACACTTTTTGTTTGGGGGTGTGTAGTGTGCACATGTGTACATATCTCTTTGAGCAAAAGTACATGTGTGTGCATGGTTCTGCTCTGCCTATATGCGTGTGTGTGTGTGTGTGTGTGTGTGTGTGTGTGTGTGTGTGTGTAAGCTAGGGGTCAATTTGAGTGGGCATTCCTCATTCACTACCACTCTCGTTTTGAAGACAGGTTCTCCCACAGCCTTGGAGGTTACCAGGAAGCTTGTCTAAATGGGGGTTCCAGAGACCCTCCTGTCTCTACCTCCTTAGCACTATGAATACAAGCATATGACACAATGCTTGTTTTGTTTTGTTTTTTTTTTCCACATGAGTTTTAGCGTTTGAACCCAGATCTTCATTCTTATGTGGCAAGAACTTTCACAATTAACCTACCACCTCTGCTTTAAATATCAAAATTTCTAAAAACATAATATGTGGTTTTGATTTTTTACCTGTGGTTTTAAATCCATTATTTGAGAATGGTCCCTAAGACTAGATGCATGACCATCAGAATTATCTGGAAAGAAATTGTTAGAAAAAATAGGGAGACTGCTTAATATTGTGGTTCTATACATAGCTGCATCATTTCTAAAAGTGGGTCAAGCAATATGAACATCCTATAGAAGAACCTAGAACCTAACCATATAACATGTTAAAAAAAAAACATTGTCCCAATGTTTCAAGAGTTACCCTTAATCATTCCTTCTGCACTCTTTTCAAAAATAATGATGGTTAAAATAAAGACATTTTTGAAGAGTTGCCCTAACCTTCTAAATATTTATTTATCTATTTTTATTGTGTGCCTGAATATGTATATATTTTTTGCTACGTGCATGCATTACACACAGATCACAGGAGAAGACTTTGGACTCCCTGAGACTGGAGTTACAGCTGGTTGTGAGCAGCCATGTAGGTATTGGGAATTGAATCTGGTTCCTCTGCAAGAGTATCAAATGCTTGTAACTGCAGAGTTGCTTCTTCAACTGTAATTGGAATAATAATAATAATAATAATAATAATAATAATAATAATAATAGTAGTAGTAGTAGTAGTAGTAATAATAAAATAATAATAATAATAATAATAATAATAATAATAATAATAATAATAATACCACCTTATAGTAGATGCCAGGCTCTATAGATGGTTATAGCAACAGTGTCCTTTGGGATAAAATGAGCTCAGGGAGAAAACAGGTTTCTGCCATATATTTTCCAAAGGCAAATGTTATCATTGTGCTATGTGAATTAATTTAAAACATACATGGGTCTTTGTTCCAGTTCAGCAATCATCTTTGGAGGCATGGATCAAATTCCTGTTCATCATGTGGTTATAAAGATTTAAAACATTGAGATTAGTATTGCTTTACACATCTTTAAAGCCTAGAGACAGACTCTCAACTATTCCTGAATACTAAATACTTACATAAGTCTCTGAGAGCCCAGGGGACGATTAAGCTGCTGAATGGCTGGCTTTGTGAGCAAGGGGACCTAAGTTTGATCCCCCAAAAGCCATAGTAAAAAAAAAAAAAAAGCAGGGTCTGGTATCAAGCAGCACTTGAAATCCTAGATCTAAGGAGAGAGAGACAGAAGGATCCTTGGGGATTGCTGGCCAGCTAGCCTAGCCAATCTGGAAGTTCCAGGTCTGTAAGTAGCCCTCTCAGTCTAGTAGTGGTGGTGGTGATAATAATAACAATAGTAGTAATAATAATGCTAATAATGTGGGTGGCACCCGAAGAAGACCACTTAGGATGACATCTGCAAACATACTCAGAATCAAACACACAAAAACTCACTAAATGAAATTTTAAAAAGAAAAGCATCTACAATATAAAAGGAATTCCTTGTGGAAGAGAAGATACATTTTTGGAATACTAAGTTTCGTCTAGAGTTTTAAAGGCTGCGTGTGCAGAAGTAAAGGTTTCTAAATATGTTTCACACGTGTGTGGCTTTGTTCTTGGAGTATCCTAAGTTTCACTGTATGTATCACATACGCCATCCACTTCCCGGCGAGCATTCTGCATAGATGCTCTGCAAATAATCTCCATTTCCTCTTCCAGCATTTGATAATATCACCAATTGAAGATTGAATGTGAAGACTTTTGTACAGGACTTCACAGAGTAATAGAGCTTTAAAGTGCTTTTTGGATATATTGTAAAAGTGGGCAAAGCTCGCTCACCGTTGATCTGAAAGTTGTCACATTCCTGTTTGGGTCTTGAATCATAGTAAATACATTGGCCATTTTTCAAGCTGTCAATGTCTTAGTGTTTTTAGCTGCTTATAAACCTATCTCCCTTCCCTGGAGAGCAGTCACAAGGCCTGTATGCCAAATCGGGAAGCGTTCTGCATTTCCTGGGAGCAGCTGGCTTCTTGGAAAGATTCCTGTCAATGGGCTCCTGTGCTGTCATCTACTGCCATGAATTGTGTTGCTACAATATGCAAGGAGATGCTTGGGCTGCTGTGTTACAGCACTGTTTTCCTTTTAACAGGAGTCTTTTTGTGATTTTTTTTTTTCCTTTTGTTCTTTCAGAATTAGACTATTGAACCTAGTGTTCTGAATTTTCTAGGCAAATGTTCTACCACCAGGTTAAATCCCACACCCCTTAACACCTCTTAAACAGTGAAGAATTATATCCACTTAGTCCACAAAGGAGAAAAATAGAAGAGTCCACATGTGGAATTTCCACAGATTTATATCCTATATTGTAGGGATAGACAGGGTTACTGTGTTTCGTTTCTTCCTTATGGGACCATTGCCCCTATGATGTTAAACAGGATAAGTCCGTGTCTTCTTAGAAGCTCTTGGTGATTGAGAAATGGCTGCTTAACTGAAGCCATTTTATCAATGAATTGCTCTATTGTTAAAAAAAAAAATACATTTAAATATCAAGATGAAGTCATCCTTTCTACAATGTATCTGCATGCATATGCATGTATGTATATATGTGTGTATGCATGTATGTATGTATATATGCATGTATGTATATATGTGTGTATGTATTTAGGTATGTATGTTGTATGTACTCTGCCCATTAATGTCATGCTCCAGCGTACTCAGGTTCCTAACGAGTGAGGTAACTGTCAGTTTAGAATAGTTTTTTTCCTGGCTATTGTGTCTTGTGTTATTTGTTTCATTGTTTTTGACATAGTAGCAATTATATACTGTGTAATTTTGTCGTGAGAGTCACTTCTCATGATATTCAGTTTAATTTACCTAATATATTCCATTATTTTAGCCACTGCATGAGGTTATTTTTAAAATATATCTTATGTGTTGAAAACTGAGGCTTAGTTTCCAAAGTCCCACACTGGAGATCTCTGACCCCTTCCCAGTCAGTTTCTCTTGAACGTTTTTTAATCTTTTGTTGTGTTTTGCACACTTTTTAAATCTTTTTTTTTTTTTTCTCTCTCTCTTTTGGAGTCAGGTGTCATGTATCCCAGGCTGGCCCTGATCTCATTTTGTAGTCATGGATAGCATGGAATTCCTGACCCTCCCTGCCTTGTGCTATGATCGTTGAGTGCTGGGAACACAGATGTGCACCATCTCAGTACCCTGTGGCTGCCACAACACACAATCTGTTTATACACCTGTGAGGGTGTGTCTGCTCTGGATGCCTCGCTGCTCTCCTCCTACATGACAATGCCATTTAACATAGGCCAGACATGGCAGTGTCATCTCCTCCTCCATAGATATAGAAGGCCAAGTTCTGGAAAAGTCCATGGAAGAAACTTCTGCTAAGGTTTTTCTACACATTTAGAAATAACAAACGATTGAGAATTCTATTTCCACTTTCTAGAATTGAGAGACCTATGTTAAGTTGTCAAACATTATGACTCTGGGATCTTGGATAAGTTTTGGGACATTAATATCACTGCACTCAAACTAGGAAAAATGATAGGTCAGACCTGCCCCCTAGGAGTAAATGAGGACTGAAATGTGTCAAATCTTGTAAAACAATGACTGGCAGGCACCCCTGTCTGACCTCACTACCTTAGCATAGTTAGAGAGCATCTAGGAGGGCATGAATCAAACTCATCAACGATTACTGTATCTTCCCACTAAGTGACTTCAAAACCTCAGACTTCTCTCGGACTTAACTGTTCTTTGCTGAGAGCATTGGCAGCAAAAGCCGCATTCGGCAGGCCTAAGGAGACGTCCGGTTAGTACTTGCTGTGCTGAGCTCATGTCTCCAATACACATGCAAAAAAATGCCAGGGGTGACTGTGCACAAACCTGTAGCTGCAGTGTTGCTAGTGACAGCACAGGAGGCTCACCATGGGATAAGAGTCAGGCAGCATAGCTGAAATCGTGAACCTTGCAGTCAGGGAAAACCCTACACCAAAGGAATGAGAGAGAAACACACCAGGCATCCTCCTCTGGCCTTGCCATGCACATACTTTACTTTTTTTTTTAAGTTAAAAAAATAAACCCATGCTGAATGGCTCTGGCTTTCCTTTGCCATGTGTCAGTGTCATCAGTCTCCAGCCATTGCCTTTAAAGTAGCATTACCCCCTTAAAGTATATCCTCCATCCTTTTAGAGTCTTTTTCTAACCAGATCCCACCTCTAGTCTTTCCCATTTTCCCATTTTTCATATATGGGATCAGCGTGTGCTTGTGTATTTTCTAAAAATTCCTTTGGACTTATCTCGAAGCCATAATGGCTAATCCTGCTGTTGCGAACTCATTTTCATGGTGCTATTTGTGATTTAAGAATCAAAGTCATGTCTAATTTTTTTCAAAGAATCTCCCTGCCATGGGATCGTATTTATTTTTTTCTCTATGAACATTTTAAAGTCTGCATTCCCAAAGTCAAGGTCATATCCAAATATGCCCAGCAAAGATAATTATAATGATTATAGGAAAAACAGATGTCTGAGAAAATCCAAACCATTTTAAGAGATTATCAGTTAACCTAGGAAGTAGGTGCAAGGAGAGACTGTTTAAAATAATATTTTTTCATGGGATATCAGAAAGTACGTGAGGATTGGCAGGGGCAGATGGCACAGCGCATAGGAATGCTTCCTCTGAAACCACAAGGACCTGAGTTCAAACCTCTAAAGCCCACAGTAAGGCCTGCCATGGCTGCTGGTACCTGGAATCTCAACAGCAGAGCACAGAGAAAGCTGGATCCACAGAGTTCGTGGGGCAGCCAGCCTAGTCAAAATGATGGACTCCCAGGTCAATGAAACTCCTTTTTATCAAGGAAATATGACAGAAGAAGATGTGGAATCTTCTGTGTCCTGATAACTCACACACAGGTATATTCATGTGAATATATTTAACACACATCCATCACTATGCACAGAGAGTCTCTGTCTCTGTCTCTCTCTGTCTCTGTGTCTCTGTTTCTATCTGTCTCTGTCTCTGTCTATCTCTCTGTCTCTTTCTGTCTCTCTCTCTCTCTCTGTGCATGGTTGTGTGTGTGTGTGTGTGTGTGTGTGTGTGTGTGTGTGTATTGATCTATTATATTGATTTTTGTGACTTGCCAAAGGAAAAAATACTGAGTAAAATGCTAAGTAAATTAGTAATACTAGTTATTCATCTTTTAAAGCTCTAATTATTTTTACTTTATGTGTACGACTGTTTTGCCTGCATGTGTGCACGCTATGGGCATGCATGGTGTCTATGGATCCATGGATGGCAGAAAAGGTCACCAGATCCCCTGAACCAGATCTGCAGATAGTTGTTAAGTAAGCTATGTAGGTACTGGGATCCGAACCTGGATCCTCTGTGAAATCAATGAGTGTTTGTTTGTTTGTTTGTTTGTGTTTGTTTGGGGTTTTTGGTTTTGTCTTTTTGTTTTTACCTAAACCGTCTTTCCATACATTCTCTTTCCTACAAAAGTTTGTTTTTAATTAACTAATTTATTTATTATTGATTCACTTTACATACCAATTGTAGCTTCCTCTTCTCCGGGTCTCAACCTTCCCTTCCATTTCCCCCATCACTTCTTCCCTACAGCTCAGAAAAGCACCCTCCCCAAGCCACTCAAGTGCATCAAGTCAATACCAGTACTGTCAAAGCTTTCTCTTCTCCTGTGGCTTACAAAGGTTTGGAACAACTAAAGCTTGGAGCCCTTTTTGCAGCAGGATGGGCGTGGGGCTCTCTCTTCTGATATAGACTCTCCATTTATGGAGTTGTCTGTCAGAATAATACAGGGCAGTGCTTATATGGACAGCTCATTCAAACCATTTTACAAATGACAGGGGCAAGGCACTCAAGGGGACACGGCTGAAATATGGAACTGGCAGATGTGAACTCACAACTCACTAAGCCTTGATGTCTGTGGTTTTTTGATAGGTAGTATGCATTTTTACAAAATGTATATTTTAAAGGGTACTTTCAAAATAAAAAAAATCTCTCTTTGAGTTGGTGGAAGGGCCAGAGATTTAGAACGTATCAGGCTGTCATTTTGCTTGTTTGTTTGAGAGTTCAGATGTCTTGATAAAATTCACGCTCCCAGCTACTCCCCAACTGCCCTTCCCCAGCAGCCACCAGTAGTCACATTGCTTCCAAAGAACATGTGGGCATATTGTGCTTTACAAGATTACAGAAATGTTTCAAGTTTATTTGAGTTTACAAAGACCTTTAAATAGCATTAAGAAAAAAACACAACACAGGACACTTTTTGATAAAGCATTTTTAAGGTTTTTTTTTTTTTTCCTGTTTGTTTGTTGTGAGACAAGGTTTCACTATCTAGGCCAGGCAGGCTTTGAACTCCTGCCAATCCTTCCTCAGTCTTTAAGGTGCTTACCGATGGGCAGGCACAAAGCCTGGCTCTGTTGGTTTATATTTACCGTAGGCATCCGTAGCTGGAAAGGTGTATTTCAGTCGACCTTCTGGTTTTTTCTCAATGTTCGGATGACTGTCGTAAAAAGAAAATAAAGCTATTCATACAGAGTAGTTTAAATGAATAAAGAGGACTTGTATTTTATATTGTTTTATAACAAGACATACCCCAGCTTCAAGTAGACTTTATAATTCTAATTTTCTGAAATTTGATTTTAATCGAACATTTATTTTCTCCCCTAGAAAAGTAATGAATTCAAATGAGTCTATTCGGGCATCCCTGACTGCTACGGCACCTCACAAAATGCATTGTGTCACACTTGGATTATCACAGATCCTATCTGCTATTAAAACACATTTTAGTATGTATAACCAGTGGATTGTGATGGTTAACTAAACCAGTACAAATTTATCCAGGGAAAGGCTCTGAAAAACCAAGCATGCTGCATCCTTCTTCTTCTTCTTCTTCTTCTTCTTCTTCTTCTTCTTCTTCTTCTTCTTCTTCTTCTTCTTCTTCTTCTTCGTCTTTCTTCTTCTTCTTTCTCTTCTTTCTTCTTCTTCTGTTTCTGTTTCTTCTTCTTTCTTCTTTCTTCTCTCTTCTTCTTTCTTCTTCTCTTCTGTTCTCTTTTTTCTTCTTTCTTCTTCTTCTTCTTCTTCTTCTTCTTCTTCTTCTTCTTCTTCTTCTTCTTCTTCTTCTATTTGGTTGTAAAAAATTCAGAGAAGCATTTCTTCTTCATCCTGGTGGTGGCCTGTTTCCCTGGGTTGTTTTGTGTAGGTGTCTGAAGCTGTTTAAACTGAACTAAAGACATAACCGACAGCATGTAAAAATAGATCAGTAACCCCTCAAAAGACAATGAATAGGTAATGCTTTCCTATGGCTTAATTTAGCTAGTGAGGTGGAAAGTCTCGGCATTCAGGGGGTTAAAGAACAGCTGACGCCTCATGGAAACTTTGAAAAACATTCTATTTATAAACAATTCTATTTGGATATCATATTTTCTATAATACTATTGGCTTGCTTTATTTTTGTACCTTAGAAAGTTTCCATGAACTGTAGGATATGATCTGGGAGATATCCTGCTTTGAAATTGTCTTACCTATTTTCTGGTTCCACTTGTGACTTTATCGAGTTTGTGTAATTTATTTCGGTGCTTGAGAAGCTTAAATTTGTTTTCGAATGAATTCTCCTGGATAATTCTAATTTCACAGTGAGGAGTAGCTGGGGAAAATGCTCAATATGCATACTTGCTATGTTGCAACTACAAAAGCATGGCACATCAGAGACAATTAAAATGGTATGGGTGTCACATTAGATATGCATAAATGGTGACTTTTAATTAGGGCTCAAATAAAAGAATTATAATCTTTAGTCTTCGTGAAGAAGCCTTTGCCAAAAAATAAGAAAAGAGAAACATAACTTTTTAGTTGGAGAAATAATGCCACCATCTTAGGAAAGTTCAAGGGCCTTGATTTTTTTTTTAAATAAATTAGGTAATGTAGCCTCTTACAAATTCATGTTTTCAACATCCTTTGAGGAAAACTTTGAGGTTTGGCAGCCTGTGACTTGAAAGATAACCCAGTCCAATTTAAAAAATCTAATTCCTAAATAGTTGTTAGGACAGACAGGCAGTCACACACACACACACACACACACACACACACACACACACACACACACACCTCAATTAGGTTTAGTCAAGTTTTGTTCAATGGGATGACTATTAATTTTAAATGTTTGCCTCATTTCCACCCACCACAATTTATATAAGTTTTATCACAATTACTGTAATAGCAGAATAATGCTCTAATCTATTTTTTATTACCTTTGTTAATTTTGTTTATTACACACACACACACACACACACACACACACACACACACACACAGACACACAGAGAGAGAGAGAGAGACACTTTTTTCCAGTAGGGTCTTCTAGCATTGGTTGACTTTGAACTTACTATGTAGCCATGCAGCCAGGCATGTTCTTGAACTTATAGTCCTCCTGCCTCTACTTTCTCAGTTCTGAGATTCTGCATCCTAAGGGAGCACTTTACTCACTCCACTGAGCTACATGCTCTGTTCACTTTTATGGCTCTTTTCATGAGAAACTAATGTTACAGCACAGCTGGAGGCACCTCAATTGATAGGTATTCCTTTATCTATGCTAATACTTTCATTCTTTCTACACTGCCCCCTCAAAAAAAAAAAAGTTAATTGCTTCATTTCTTACTTTATGTCCAGGCGTTCAACATTAGTGATGTGTCCCTCTCTTTTGAAGAAGACATTTGGGGACATAGCAGGTGTGTTTTCCTTAGCTCAATGTTGACCATAGATGACTCATTAGAGGTAAAGGGAAGTGAGCTAGAGATGGCTATGGAAATAGTGGAGGCAGTGCTACAGGAAGAGAGCAAGGGATAGACCAGTAATTACAGTCTCTAAGCACATGGAAAAGCTAAATTCAGTCAATATCATTCATTTCCCTCACTTCCTCCACCTCTGCTGTCTATTTTCTCACCCGTTGTGAGTGGGATTCAAGCATCCTCCCTTGGCCCCTCCTTGTTACTTAGTTTCTTTGGTCTGTGGATTGTAGTATGGTTATCCTGTACTATATGGCTAATATATGCCTGTACGTGAGTACATACCATGTGTGTCTTTCTGGGTCTGGGATTAGCTCACTCAGGATGACTTTTTCTAGTTCCACGCATTTGTCTGCAAACTTCATGCTGTCCTTGTTTTTAATAGCTGAGTAGTATTCCAGTGTGTAAATAGACCGTAGTTTTTCTATTCCTCGGTTGAGGGACATCTAGGTTGTTTCCAGTTTCTGGATATTGTGAATAAAGCTGCTATGAACATAGTTGAGCAACTGGCCTTGTAGGATAATAGAGAGGGTATGGAGAGGGGAGTAAGGGTGGGGATCAGATAAGGGGATCAAAGGGGTGGGAGGTGAAAGAGCTGGGAGAGAGAAGCGGAAACCAAGGGAGGGGGCATCTCTGGGACAAGCTGGAGATCTGTAACAGGGTAAGCTCCTGGGATGATATTGGGGTTACTCTAGTTGAGGCTTCCAGTAGCAAGGGATGGAGACTGAGGTACCACCTGCTAACCAGGCAGGACTTGCAGTGGAGAGAGCGGGACACCAACCCACCTACAGACAATATCAATGAACTTAGAGAAAATGATTATTAGAAAACAGTGACTTAGAAAAGCAACACTGTAGATCCAATATACAGGAGTGTACCATCTTGTCTTTGCCACTTGGAAAGTGAGAAGGTTGGAGCAATTACCACGTAAATTTTTAAAATGTTGAAATTATGCAAACCCGCACTATGTTGAAAGACCATGGGCCCCTTTCTTCTTTCTTTCCAGCACTATTTCCATTTCTGACACACACACACATATCATCCTCACACCAACACCCACAAAATGTCTTAAAAATAGGATTTCTTATCCGTAAGGGTAGAGAGAGGGTTCAGTGGCTAAGAGTACTGGCTGCTCTTGTACAGGACCAAGTTCCAATTCCCCACACCCCCATGGTCACTCACAAGTGTCTCTAACTCCAGTTCCAGGGTGTCTGGTGCTCTCTGTTGCCTTTGATGTGTACCAGGCACCCATATGATACATAATAATATATGCAGATACCAATAAGCATAAAAAATAGATGTGCTTTTAAAAGGTTATGTCTTGGTTTTTAAAACAGATGTAGGCACTGGTGCTAGAGTTTGACAAGGCACTTCATCACTTTTTTATGTTTGCATGTGATATTCTATGGTTTAAGTTTTCATGTATCAATTTGTTAACAGTGCTGAAATCTATTACTGTTGTATAAGGAACTTCATCAGTCGGCATTTGTTAGAAAGGTAATCTATTCAATGAAATATATCTCCCATTCTCGTTTGTTTGAAACACGATCTTTCTACACTGCCCTAGCTGTCCTAGAACTTACTATATAGACCAGGCTAGCCTTGGATGTGAAGAGATCCTCCTGCCTATGCCTCCTGAGTATCAGTTCTCATTATCATGACCTGGCTAAAAACTTCAAAAGTCCAAATATACCTCAGAACTTGTTGCATGCTGTTTGGTTCTTCCGTGCAGGGGGGTTCCAATCCCCGCCTTCACACATGCTAAACACATGTTCTGTCATTTGGTCCTTGCCTCATATACCTTGTACTTTTGATTTTATGTTTTTAATTAGCACTGGACCATATCTGTGAAATAAAAAAATTTGTCTTCCCAACCTACCCCTCTTCCCTTAAACATCTTACCTATTTTTTCAGTCGTTCCACTGTGTCTCATTTATTGACACAGCCTGATTTTCGTGCCTTAAAGGGTGCCTTTTGGCTGGAAATTTTGTGTAAATGCAAAGCTCCTTGCTTTCCTACCCATGAGCCTTGCTTTGTACTGCCCTGGGTTTCTCACACTAGAGAATCTGCCTTATTCCACACTCATTGTTCTTTTTGTTTTAGATAGATTTCCCTTTTCTCAGGCTCCCAAGGGCCTACTTTGGGGTTTGTTGGAATTGAATGAAAAGTGTTTGTCAAATGTATAAAAGAAAGTCTGTGGAAAGAAAATAGCTGTTACTTCCTGTCATAAATATTGTTGGTTCCTCCATAGAGTTTCAGAATTCACCCTCATTCATCAAAGGCTATTTACTGTAAACACCTGTGAAGTTTTTGCCTGCCTGTTTATTTCTGACCCCGGATACAGGAGCCACTTATATACAAAGCCCCATTAGCGGTTCTGTACTTAGCCAGAGAATCACAGGGAGTTGATTCACGTCCTTCGCTAGGAGCCTCCTAGGATGAATGACTGTATTAACATTTTGTGTTGGCATAATTGTGTAGATATCCTAGACTGCACTCATCCATTCTTATAATTTTGTAGATATCCCAGACTGCATTCATTCTTATATCTTCATTATTTTTTTTCTTCTTCTGGTTTTCAAATATATTAAGAATAAGTGTTATGCAAAGTCTCTGCATACTGTGGCCCTGGGCACTGTACCCATTGGTTGTGTCTTGTAGATAAATTGGCTCTGGGGATCAGGATACCAAAGGCCACTCAAAGCTGTAGTGAAGGGCTGTGTTAGATTAAAGCAAACAAACAAACAACCCGTTGGGTCAGGAATATGTAGTTTACTCTTTTTTTTACAAGGATTCAATAAAACAGCAAGCTCACTGGCACATGTTTATCTGAGAATCAAGGTTGCAAGTGGAGTGGCCTCTCATCATCACCTTCAAGCAGGAGGCCTAGTTATTTTCTCCATGGAGAAAAAAGCATGCAAAGTAGGAAATGATGAAATCTGTGAGCATTGGGTAGAACGTTGGAGGAATGAGGGAAGTGAATGAGGTGAGTACCAGGTGTGTTTAGTCAGGCTTGTTCTACTTGAAACTGGACGACATTTTATTACAATAACTATATGCTTTCTCTAGTAATTTCCCCAAAGGCAAAATATCAGCAGGGCTTCTTTTCCCATACAGTCATTTTACCATGGTTTCCCATGCAATACTTAGTGGATATTTTGAGCAGCGAGAAACCATATCCTCTCTTACCACCCACAACTCCGTTCACCGTCCTCACTTCCTCTTTGATGCCTTCAGAAAGTTTAGGTGTCAGATGTAGTGGTGAGACTTTGAAAGTGAAGTAGACTGACAGTCCTCAGCTGTCCTTCAGGTAAACTACAGGTATGGGCTGTGAATGGGTGGAGACGGGGTGGCGAGGGGGCGGCGGGGGGGGGGGTGGGAGGCAACGTAGTGAGATGAAAAGGGTCAGAGAGTGAGTCCTGACGAGGAATGGAAGAAAGAGGACGTGGTGGGTAAATGGCACACTGGCGATTTGGAATCTGTGAATGGGAGGAGATTCTGAGCATAACTGCATCCAAGATGAAAGTGCTTATGTGGTAGCTTTGTTCTAGCTCTTCGCTGCTTCCCTGTAGCGCCCTGAAATGAAAGGTATGTATAGCTATGGAATTAACTGAAGAATATATTTGCTATAAGAAATAGAAGAAGAGGCTTTTTGCACCTGTCTCCTGCAGCTAGCAGCTGTAGCCTTCTTGCCCGTGAACATTTTATTTTATGCAAAGTTATGGGCATTCAATTATGTCCCTAAACCCAATTATCAGAAAAGAAGAGAGGATCTGGGAGGATGGGGAATTTGTGTTGGGGGCTTCGGCAGACAAGCAGGAAAGATTGTATTTCTGTGTGGAGAACTCAGCCAACTCAGAGGGCAAAATAATGTGATTTGAAATATGCAAATCTCTGCTTTGCAATAAATCGGGCCGCCACCAGACACTCTTGCCTTCTATCCACACTGATGTTTGGTTTCTGCAGAGGCACAAAAAAAAAAAAAAAAAAAAAAAAAAAAAAGAAAAAGAAAAAAGAAAAAAGAAAAAAAAATCAATCCAGTCCGTCTCTGTTTCTTCTATCTGAAGTCTCCAGAGCTTTTATTATGAAGTGAACATCATTCTTTCTCAGGAGCAAACACTGTGATGAGATGTGTACTCCCAACTCAAGATCACAAATGCACGTGCCCTCTCTAATAGGTCAATAAAATGTTCAGTGGGCACAAAACAGCATGCAGTACATGTTATCTGTATTGAAAACGCATAAGCATTAGAGTAGTAATAGATTGAGGAGATACACCTGGAACAAATAAACCATGAGTAGGCATCACTATTTACCCAGTCCTTTAGACCAATGCACATTTGGATTTTAATATAAATATTCTATATATACTAATAATTTCTAAAAAGTAAAAGCAAAACCTCCAATGCTAACTAAAGGTTATAAAATTGCATGTATATATTTAAACACCTAGTCTCCTATGTCTTCAGGCGATCTTCTAGGGATGTGAGATTGTCTTACAGAAAACTGACAGTTTAAATCATTAATCGATCTCCAGAAATAGTCTCTTCTTCAGGAGTGTAGCCCAAGGATAGAGCACTTGGCTGCAGAAATCTCTCCCACAAAATCCTGGATCCTCATTCTCCACAAAAACTTTTTGTTACTTATGGTCAGGGTTAGTTTTGATTGTTAACTTGATTGGATCGGGAAATGCCTGAGGCATCAGTGAGGTGCTCCTACTGGTTCCTGTCCTGCTGATATTTCCAGGGAGGACTAAGCAGGAGGGAAAGGCCTGAGCTGACTGTGGGTGGCACGGACTAGAAATGGGGAGGGGGGGGGTAGGGAGATGCCTAAGCCCTGGCATTTCTCATTATTCTGAGCACGGAGCTAGTTTTCCTCCAGCCACGCTCACCAGCTTGTCCTGCCACCCTACCTTCCTTTCTGTGACCAGGCACGTCTACCAGCCACGTGCAAAAATAACCCTTCTTCTCTTGGGTTGTTTCTAGTCGAGCCCATAGATGAGAGAAGTGAACAGTGACTGTCATTTTTAGCAATAATCGCAGAAATCATAAGCATTAATTGGTCGAATTTACTTTTCATTTGCTCACCAAGTAGAGTGTGTCTCCCTCCACGAAGCAATCATTTAGATCTCAGCTACAGCATAGCTTTGAGAGATGCCTTCTATGAGATAGTATTAAAGGAGCCTGATGCAATTTCCCCCTTCCTACCTTCCGTTACTAAGAATAGCAATATTCTATTACTAACATTCTCTTACTCACAAAGCATTAGAACTATCCAATTGCTAAGTTACTATCCTGATGCTATGAAGAGACACCATGACCAAAGTAACACTTTGGGGAACTTTCACAGGGGTTTAAAGATTTAATCTATTATTTTCATGACAAGAAGCAGGCTGGCATGGTGCTGCATTGGTAAATGAGAGCTTTATAGCCTTATGTGAAGGCAGCAGGCAGAGAGAGGGGGCACGGAAAGGGAGAGAGAGAGGGGAAAGAAGGGTTTTTGAAAGCTCAAAGCCCAATCAGAGAGACAGATGTCCTTCATCAAGGTCACACCAGCTGCAACACACCAAGTGCTACTCCCTGCCAACTAAGCATTCAAAATGTGAACTAAGTCACTGTTTCAGTTAACCCACACACCAGCTCTGGGATATGAACAGTAGTGTTATCCCTGCTTTACTGAAGAGGAAGATGAGGCATGGGGTAATGAGGTGACTTTTCACAGCCATAACTTTAAGACATCCAGATGAGATCTCAACCTACACCTCACAGAAGTGACATCGTCTAAAAGGGCTCCCAGGCAGGAAGTGGAAGACCCACAGACAAGTCAGAGTCTTGGTCCCTCAGCTGCGGCTCAAGCACACAGCGTCTCAGCATTCTGGTTTCAAAACGCCCTCATCTCTGGATGGCTTCATCACACTTCTTGTAGCTGCCAAACAAACATTTTTCTTTTCAAACAACAAACCTATCCTCAAAAAAACCGAGCTGACCAGCAAAAAAGGGAGAGGACATGTTTTTGTTACGTTTTTTTATTTGTGTATGAGAGAGTGGGCAGGGGGAAGAACGTACGCATGAAGGTCAGAGGTCAACCCGTGTTTGATCCTGTGTGGTTCCCAGCCATCAAACTTGAGTGTCCAGGCTTGACACTTGACCGCAAGTGCCATTACCCACTGAGCCATCTCACTAACCTGAGAGAACACTTTGACTTGGCTCATTTTTGGTCAGAGGTAAAGGATGCATGGGCCATGATTCTCACAAAACACCCTCTGTTGCACACAGTATTTATGTGACAAGGAGGTTTATGAAGGAATTTTCAAATGGGAATAGAGCATTCGCGCGCGTGTGTGTGTGCGCGCGCGCGCACACACACACACACACACACACACACACACACAGAGAGAGAGAGAGAGAGAGAGGGCTTTCTCTTTCACCAACCAATTGCTTCAATTTATTCCAAATGAGCCTGGGAAAGGCATATTGGTTTTATTTATATTTTTTTGTAATTCCTATCAACTATATTATAAACTGTTGGGGTTAGATATTATGAAAAGTTTTTTTTGTTGTTGTTGTTTTCCATAACCAAAAGGGAAGACTACAGGAGCCAGTAAGGCTCGGGTGTCCTAATGTTATCTCAACATCAAATGGCCATAAATCTTTGCACAAGCCAAATTTCCTTTCCTTTTACCATGTTTTTGCTGGTTTCCTCTTTAAAACATTGCCTACAACTTACTTCAGCTACTGGCTCTTTACATGCTTTATACCAGGAAAACCTATGTGATTGGCTTTCCCGAGGTAGCTTATTAGCTGTTTCTGTCCCCCTTCCCCAGCCTTGCGACATCTATAAGAGCTCTTAATGTCTGACTCTCCTGACTCAAGCCTCTCTTATTACCTCAGGCTAACCTAAAAAAAAAATCAGATGGAAAAAGAAACTTCTCTAGACTTTCACAGATCACACCAAGTTCCCAGGTTTTATTTAGATAATGCCCTAAAAATTGAGTTTATGTAATACTCTAAAAGTCTAAAAATCTCACTCATTTTGGCTATTTAATGCTTATGATGTTAAAAGTTCTCATCTAGGGACACGTTGAGGTAGGTATGTGCTACAGAGAGCTGAAGGAGTATTGCCACCTCCTTTTTTGTAACTGGCCTTTGTCAATGCGTAGGGAGAGCCACAGAGAACAAGCACCCTCAAAGCCAAGCAGTCACCCTCATTCTGTACCCCCCATGTTGTTGACTGCAGGTCCTTCTGGTAGCTGTTAGAAAATAACTAACCACCTTGCTCAGAATAGCATGTGATCACAGACTCCACAAGATGGGCTTTGCAGGTGGCTGAGAAAGGAGACTTTATAGAATACGTAACAGAAACTGAGCTAAAGGTGGTGGCTCAGCTACTTCAGGGGCTGGGGCAGATGGTTGCCACAAGTTCAAGTCTAACCTAGGCTACAAAGAGTAAGACACTGTCTCAAAACCACAAAACCACATTGACGAATCTAATAAAACTGTGTAAGATAAATACACAAACTTCTTCAGTGTGTCAAGCAAATATCCCTGGTTTTTAACATGGCTTCAATATCCAAAGCTTAAATCTAATACAAAATATTTTTAATATATTATCAGTAAGTGATTTCCATGAGTCAGCTATCTGGATTCTGAAGCATCACTAGACCCTGTGGATTTAAACTTGCCCAACATGAGTTGAACATGACTTGCGTGAAGTCTTCAAGAAGACTTGCAGCTTTTGCTTCACAGATTCTGAGCTCAAAAACTCAGCCATCTGAGAGTCTAAGATGACTCCTCCAAGGCAGACAGAGTCTAATCGGTGATGATTGTAGAAGCAGAGCTCCAGTGATTCAGTCCCAACCTTTGTAGCCTTTGAGTCAGGGCTACTGGGAAGTCTGAGAAGCAGCTCTGAGGACAGAACTCTGTCTGCCCATCTTTCTCTGACTTAGGAAAACACTGAGGAGAGGCTATTTCTAAGAATATTAGGCATTCTGCATTCTTACATCCTTCCCTTTGCTGTGACAACTGAGGGGCCCCTTGCTGCTGTTTAGCTTCCTGTCTGATTCCCCTGCCTTTGACACATTTACTCCTTCCTATCCACCACCCTCTCTGGCTTCCTTATTGCTACCTACTTGTCTTATCTCTACGAGGACAGCTGATTATCTGAAACTCTGGAGAACTTTTAAAGCACCTACCGTTCTTTCTTTAATTTTCCGTTTTCTCCATCGACCTCTTCCATTCAACATTAGATGACCCTGGGTTGTTTTACAAACAACATATACTATTCTAATTTTGCTTCCTACTCTGATTTGTCATTCACCAAGCTATGGGCCTTTTGAAAAACTGGTGCTTTCAACTTCTTAGCGGGTAAAGTAACAGTCAAGTGTACAAAGAAGCAAGTGTAAAGATGATAATAAGGAAAAAGGATGAGGAGGAGGAGGAGGGGGAAGGAAGAGGAGGTGAGGAAGAGGAGAAGGAGGAGGAGGCAGAGGAAGAGGAGGTGAGGAAGAGAAGGAGGATGAGGATGGGAAGGAGGAGGAGGGGGAAGAAGAGGAGGTGAGGAAGAGGAGGAGGAAGAAGAGGAGGAGGAGTGGGAGGAAGAGGAGGAGGAAGAAGAGAAGGAGAAGAAGAAGGAGGAGGAGGAGGAGGAGGAGGAGGAGGAGAAGAAGAAGAAGAAGACGAAGAAAGAAGAAGAGAAGAAAGAAGAAAACTGGTGGCAACAAACAAACAACACCAACAAAAAGAAAAAACCTCCCTTTCCCTTTCTCTATGATTCATGTTCAGAGCATGGACTCTTCCTTCAGAGAACCTAGGTTCAATTTCCACCACCATCTGCAACACTAAATCTGGAGGTTCCGCCCCTCTCTCCTGTCCCCTACATGAACCAGTCAAACATGTTGTGTACAAACATACATACAAAAGGACACACACAAGTAAATAAAAAAAAACAATTTATTTTAAGAAGCAGATGTTCAGACTTATTTTTATTATCAAAAAATGGATGGGAATTCCTGTTGAGTTTGATTGTGATTTTGGCAGTCTATCTTTTTATTTTATTTTATTTGTGTGCACTTTTATCTCATGATCTCTCGGCTGTTACTTTCTATTAACTTATGCAAGGGTAATTATAGTAACAATCTGTTAGTCTACTGAACAGAGAAGGATAATTCTCATGAATTGCAATATAGTTTCTGGCACATTGATCATTTTTTATTATTAATTCACTCAAGATTGCTGTGAAAAATGCCTGACATAAGTAACTTAAGGAGCGAAGGACCTTACTGTGTCTCACAGTTTGAGGACTACAGTCCATCACGGGGGGAAGCATGTGACAGCTGGCCACATTGCATTTGCACTTAGGAAGCAGAGAGAGAGATGACTGCTGCTGTTAATTAATGAGAGAGTTTAATGCTGCTTTCCTCCTTTGTACCAAGCCCAGAACTGGGTGTATCAGTGCCACTGTCACATTACTGGGAGGCTTCCTTGCTCTATGAAAAAAGCCAGGGATACCATCATAGGCATACTGTACTAGTTACCTTTCTGTTGATGCAACTTATAGAGGTGAGAACTTATTTGGCCTTATGTGTTCAGAAGGGTTGGGATCCATCATGGTGAGGAAGTGTGGCACCAGGCAGGCATGGTGTTCTGAGCAAGAAGTAGACACCAAGCACAGAGCACATAGGAAACCAAAAGGTTTTCAAGAATTTATTTTTTTTTAAAGCCTGCCCCCAGTGATAAATGAACTCCAGAATGGTCACACCTCCTAACTTTCCCACACAGTGCCAGCAACTGGGATCCAAGTGTTCGCACAACAGTGCTGTGGGAAATTTCTCTCATTCTCTGAAGTGTGTTTCCATGGTGATTCTAAATGTGGTCAAGTAGACTAGGAGATCAACCATCATAAATAATACAATACAAAATCCATGGTGATGTTCAGACATAGTTAGTATCTTTTCACTGGCATCTTTCATTTGGATTCTATTAGGTATCTTTATATGCTAATTACTTATAAGATATAAGGAAAACATGCATACTGGTTCATGCATTTGACATATTAGAAATTTACTTGAAGCGGAAGAAGATACATAGGTGATTTAAGATTGCTTTTTTGTGTGTCACAAGCAAAGCTAAGTCTGATGACTAATTTTACTTGTGCACATGACACCTCTTGAAGAATATAAGCTCCATTGAAATATTGCCTCCATCAGATTGGCCTGTAGACCATTTCTTGATCAATGGATGATGGAAGAAGGGCCCAATCTACTGTGAGCGGCATCACCCCTAGGCAGGTGGACCTGGGCTATATAAGCGAAGTAGTGGGGCTAGAGAGATGGCTCACAGGTTAAGAGTACTGCCTGCTCTTCCAAAGATCCCGAGTACAATCCCCAGCATCCACATGGTGGCTTACAACCATCTATAATGAGATCTAGTGCCCTCTTCTGGTGTACATGCAGGCAAAACATTGTTTATCTATGATAAATAAATAAAATATTTGAGAGAGAGAGAGAGAGAGAGAGAGAGAGAGAGAGAGAGAGAGAGAGAGAGAGAGAGAGAGAGAGAGAGAAATAGCTACTGTGAAAAACTGGAGCAAACCAGTAAAAAGCATTTCATTGGTTTCTTCTTTAAACTTCGGCCTGCCTTGGATATTGATGATGGACTGCAATATGTCAGATAGAATCAACCCTCTCTTCCCCAAGCTGTTCTTGGTGATGATATTTATCACAGCAACAAAAGTCAGACTAGAACAATAGCCCTTAGAATCAGAGCAGAAAAGACTGAGTGTGGTTATTAAATTGATTCCCTAATAGACGATTCTTGACATCGTCTTTCCAAGAACCATGGCATTTCAGTACCTAAAGAACAGGCTGACATTTAAAGAGTATTGGTTTGTTTGCTAATTTTCATCAATATTGGTGAGCCATGCTTAACATCCATCAGAACCTACAGTAGCCAATTCCAATCTGGTTCATATTTGGTTCTTGTATTGGTAGGCTAAGTGGCTAAGTTAATAGCCAAGGGTTGGAAAGGGCAGGCCTTTTAAAGAGGAGCAGAAAGGATGTACCTGGTTGTAAGGCTTGTAGTCTTTTGTTAGGAATACAATTACGAATACAGAACAATATATTTTATTAATATCTAGATGGCTTCGTTGATTCTTGAAGCTTATAGAACATATATGCTCATTAATGAAAAAATTCCATAATAGTATCAAAACATGTGTTTACATCAAAGACTATTCTAGAAAAGTTGCTGATAGGGCTGGTGAGATGAGTCATTATGTAACATCACTCACACTAAATTCAACGCTCAAAACTCACCTGAGTTAGTGAGACACAGACTCACCCACATTGTCCTTCCTTGGATTTTGTGCTTACACTACATGTTAGCTAAATAGAGATATTTTAAAAGAATATCATTATGTCTATCAAGATGGGTCAGAGGAAAAAGGTGCTTGCCACCAGGCCTGGACATTTGAGTTTGATTTCTGAGACCCACATGATAGATGGAGAGGCACACATGAATTAAATAAATGCATGTAAAAGAAAGTAAAAAGAAAGTGACAATAACATTTATTCTAATTAAATCAGGATTATTCGGTAAAATATTTTTATTGTGCAGAGCTGCTGACAGTATTAAGCAGGATTCTAAAGAGGATTTAAACATTTTTTGGATCATTTTAGAATCTCTACTTGTTTTTCGTGACTTTGTTTGTAGGTATAACTATGCTTTTAAAGTAATGAAATGTTTACCAATTTATAGGTGAGAATTCCTCCCTGAAGACTCCAAGGATGTACACATTTTATGACAGCTTATCTTTGTGAACATACTACTAAATATCAAATGAAAATTTTTCATGCCAATTGCTATCTGAGTTTGTCATTCAAGTTCACTCAATATAAATGTGTGTATGTATGTATATGCACACATATACGCATATACACACACTATATGTGTACATATATACTCACGACACACAGACACACACACACACACACACACACACACACACACACACACACACTGCTTCCTATCAATTCCTCCTGAGGCTAGTGGAATGCCGTTATTTAAAAAAATTGTAAACTGTATTTTTCCAGTACTAATATGAAAACAGTATAATGACTGTTATCTTTAAGATCGAGAAAATACATAATTTATCTTTTTCTATAGAGGACTCATAAGGACCCCAGTATGCATTACCAAATAACACCAACACCTCATGCTAATTGGGGAGACTTTTGCTGGAAGATTCTGAGGTCACAGCCTTGGCTGTTTCCTGTTTGTAAATACACAGAACAGGATCTAATTAGACTCAGAGGAAATGCTGCTGAGGGAATATATCTGGAATACACAAAAGTGCAGAGACAATTCCTGGCCGTGCTGAAAGGGACTACTGGCACACTGTTACGTGATATGCCTATTTTTATTTCCCTCCAAAGCTTTATGGATTAAACGGATCTCCGCCAAAGAACGGAGACAACAGGGCTGGGTTCAGTTACCCGTGTTAGGAATAATGGGGAGACGCAGGGTAGCATGGAACACCTGCTTCATCGTGAATAATACAGAGAATCACTGAGCGCTATTGCAGTGTAGGACCTCAATCATATCGAACGAACATGATCTGCTGTGCGGTTGCCTTTGTACAAAATTTTTTACTTGTTCTGGTAATCACTGTGGCGTATAGCATCTCAGGGGACATTGGATTACCAAGATGGAAGGTTGACAATTTCCCTAAATCACTCAAGCAAAGACAGAAAAAATATTTTACAAGCCATCTTTTCACCCTGACTGTTAAAAGAAAACCATAATGATTTTCAGTGGAAGCAGCTGCTGGTTGTGCAAACTGAACATCCAGACGAGCTATAAGAGCTTGGAGGACAAATCTTCTTGATAGGAAGCTGGTTTCCTATGGTTCTAGGTCCACAGTCATTGGTATGGAATAAAAATCCAACCTATATGACACTACTAATCCTTAGATGGATAAGAGGAAAGTTGCTTACTGTAGTTTCATTGCATAGATGAGGTTAGAAACCGGATATTTTTTCCCCTCGCCACTTATGTGGCACACTGCTGACCTCACATATGAAAATTGTTACTACACAGTGTAACAATAAGCCACTTATATATGAAAATACTGAGCTACTCGTTTGAGATGACTGTTCACTTCATGTGATATAGACTAACTACTGAATTTTAGAAGTGAGTTGTTGGACATATTTTGAATTTCTTCAACACATTATTAGCAAAAATGACATTTAACTTTAATCTAATTGGATCCACTGTTTAAGAAATACTAAAAATCTAGGAAATTTAAATTTGTATTACGTGTAATATGAACCTTTTTCAAGGACGTTAGGGCAAACATGGCAGGAAGACAATTGACCTCTCCGTTTGCAGAATTTAGCTTTTCAAATTTGTCTTAATGGTGGTATCAACCATGCCAATAACAAAGGTGTCACTTAAGTTAATCTACCTAAAGCAAGCCTAATAAACAACAGTTACAATTATTGTATACATTTGGATATTTGTATATTGTACAGTAGAAATGGACTAGTGTTTCTGAAAATGACAAAAAAAGATACAACCATAATTTAATGTGTGTGTGCATGCATGTGCGTGCCTGTGCCCGTGCATGTGTGTGTGTGTACATGCATGTGTGTACATGTGTATACACATGGGCGTATTGATCCAACTACACAGTTGCTCTTGAATCTTATCTTATGAAATAAAGCTTACCTTATGACCACTCGGGAGACAGAGGCAGGTGCATCTCTGTGAGTTCAAGGCCCGCCTGGTCTACAAGGTGAGTCCAGGACAGGCAGGACTATAAGAGAAACCCTGTCCCCCGCCCACCCCCCCAAAAAGAAACAAAACACAAAATTAAAACAAGCGAAATAAACAAAATTACTGCCTGTATCGTTATTGAACCTGCAGCCTCACAGTCCTTTGTATACTTTCCTTTCCAACTGAGCCAGATGGCCACAGGCAATAAAACAGTAATTCAAGTTGATTCATTTATTTTACATTTTCTGCCATTAAAGTCTACCCGCAAAAACAATTTAATAATGGCTAACCTCAAAAAAAAGAAGCAAAACCTAAAAATACGTTTCACTCTCTAATTGTGTTCCCATTAGAATTCAGGTCACATGGAATAAATGTGCTGAGTGCAATGCCGCTAAGTTGACAGAAGGTATTCCTTAACGTAGGATGCTTTGTGTTTGTAGAGCTTTAATGAACAGCAATGGCGAGTGAGCAATGCAGAAGATCTGAAATAGAACATTCCCCAAAACATGCATGATTTGCAATCTTGCTTTCATGTTCTATTAAATAGTAGAAGTTCTGTTCTAAAGCCTACAGGTAGGGTCTGCACATCGTCTCCTTTACTCTTATTGTTCATAAACCAATGCTTGTTCAAGGCTACCCTCCATGCTTCTGTACCGATGAGTCCAACCATCTATGTTCTCCAATGGAAAAAGAAGAAATAGATAAGAAATTGTCCTCTCTCTCTCTCTCTCTCTCTCTCTCTCTCTCTCTCTCTCTCTCTCTCTCTCTTTCTCTCTCTCTCTCTCTCTGACTTCTTTATTGAAAAGTTTTCCTTTAACTCCTTGTGCTATGTTTTTAGTCTTGGGACATTGTATGTAGATAAATAAACCCCAACCAACTTTAGACGTGGTAAATTGATGTAGCTACCATTTACATAATTGAAATATGTCTAAACATGTTTTTCTAATGTATAATATCTAATATCTATCCATATACAGATATAGATACAATATATAATAAATATATAATAGACAAGTAGATAGATGATAAATTAATCAATAGATAGATGATAGATAATAGCTAAAGATGGATAGATAGATAGATAGATAGATAGATAGATAGATAGATGATAGAGAATAGATGTGATGCAATTGAGGCCTTTGATATATTAAATAAATATTCTTTGAAGTACATGTAGCATTCAGTTTTCTCGCACAGAATATCTCTGTATAGAACAGGCTGGCATCAAGCCTGCCTTTGCCTCACAAGGGCTGACCTCTTACCCAATTGGTTTTCTTTCTTTCTTTTTTATTAAAGCAAGGAGAAGTTTGCATAGCTGAGCCTTTATTCTGGGCCATGTAGATATGTCTGAAGACAATCTCTGGTATCCACTGGCAAACTGTTCACAATCAAATTGCTAATTTAATTCTCATCTTGGGAAAATAAGCAAGCAGTAAAAAGCTCAGCTTTACCTGATCTAAGTTTTTTGTACATATATGTCTCCCTGACAGAGTAAAATTATCTAGGCTTTAATAGTTCCCAGATGGTTCAAAACTCCTACATATGAAATCAGGCATGTTTGTGCTGATAAAATGCATCCTTAAAGTAGGCTTATTTAAATTTCTGGTAACACATATGGTCCTGTAGAGGAAAACAGCACATGAACACACCACAATGGCTGCAAAATTTTCAGTATGTTAGGAAGCATCTTTTATGTGGTCTCTGTAAAGCCCCATTGCTGAAACAACTGAAGACCAAAGTCAGTCACTTGTCCAAGAAGAGAAGTCAATGGTGGCTTTCTTCAAACAACGTAATACATGAATGCCATGAAATTCTTTGTTCAAACTAGCTTAATGGCTTAAGTCTCAATTATTCTTGGTAGCAAGCTGTTTGCAAGCCTATAATCCCAGCACTCCGGGAGGTAGAGCCAGGTATATCTCTGTGAGTTTGAGGACAGCCTGGTCTAAAAAGCGACTCCAGGACAACCCCAGGGTACACAGAAAAACCTTGTCTCGGAAAGCACCCCCAAAAATCATTATTAAAAATAGAAAGTATAAAAATTGTTTTTGAAAAATAATTTGTTTATTCACTTTACATTCTGATTGTAGCCCCATCCTACCTCTCCTCCTGGACCCAGCCTCTCTCCTTTCCTGCCAGTCATCCCTGTCCCCTACTCTACAGAAAAAGGGATCCTTCCCCCAACTCACTCCAGCACAAGTTGTATCAGGACAGAAAACATCCATCCTCTTCCCCCTGTGGGCTGGAAAGGCAGTCCTACAGGGGGAAGTGAACAAAAAGCAGGCAACGGAGTCCATGTCAGCGACAGCCCCTCCCCACCTGCTATCCCTTACTGGGGGACCCATATGAAGACCTAGCTTCCTCTCAGCTACATCCATGTAGGGGCCCTAGGTCCAGTCCATGCACAGTCCTTGGTTGGTGCTTCAGTTTCCACAAGACCTTCTGGACCCTAGTTAATTAGCTTTGTTGGTCTTCTTGTGGAGCTCCTGTCCCCTCCAATTTCTCCTATCTTTCCACCTACTCTTCCACAAGACTTCTAGTGCTTTATCCAGTGTTTGGCTCTGAGTCTTAGCCTGTTTTGATGTGCTGCTGGGTGGAGCCTCTCAGGGGACAGCTATGGCAGGCTCCCATACACAAGCATAGCAGAGCATTCTTAATAGCATCAGGGGTAGCCTTTCTCCCATTGAGTATGTCTTAGATTGGGCAAGGCTTTGGTTAGACATTCCCTCGATCTTTGCTCTATCTTTATCCCTGGACATCTTGTAGGCAGGGTAAATTTTGAGCCAACGTTTTGTAGGTGTGTTTGTGTTCCTCTCCCTACACTAGGAGTCCTGCCTAGTTTGAGCATGTCCTCTTCATGACTCTTTTAAAAAGGGATTGGTTGCTAGGTGTGGTGGCACATACCTTTAATCCCAGCACTCTCAGAGGCAGCAGTAGGTTGTTCTCTGTGAGTTCGAGACCAGCCTGATCTACAAAGTGAGTCCAAGACAGCCAAGGCTACACAGAGAAACCCTGTCTTGATAAAACAAAAACAAACCACCAAAAAAAAAAAAAAAAAAAAAAAGTGCAACGGTTGCCAAAAGGAAGAATATGAAATAGACAAGGGAAGTGAGAACAGTCCTTGAAATCACTGGCTCCTAGGCTAGCACCCATTGAGATTTATACTTAATATAGCTAACAAAGAAAATAAATATTTGGAAGCTTTATTCTAAGGGGATGATCTTACAGCAAACAGACACATGCTGCAGTACATTTGTTCTTGCAGGGGACTGTGTGCTGGCTGCCTGAGTTACCTATGTCTTGTTACCGAGCTCTATAAAGAATGAATAATAGCCCTTTATCTAATGCTTTCCCACTGGGATAGTGAGGAGTTTAGCTCCGGGCCATCGATCATGTTGAATAATTGTCGTCTTGGATATTGGGCTGTGGTTTACATAACAAGCCACTCTTAAGCCATTAAATCAGTTTGTTCTCTGTTTTCCTTGGAGCTGAATCACCATGCACCCCCTTTGACTCGTTCTCTCCCAAGGGTTTTGTTTTAAGAAATGTCTAGTAACCAACCAAACCTATTTCCTCAGAAAGTGATAGTATGTCTGCGGTTTCAAGTACTCTTAAGCAGAACATACGACCCTAAATTGGATAATTTATAACTTCAAAGCAAAAATGCTACACATATTTTTTTTTCCCTTCTGGTTGGAATTGTTAGAAGATTGGTTGTGATTTTAGGTTGTAATCACTGGGCCCCACGTAAGCCATATCTATGATTTGTAAAGTTACACAGAGAGTCCCATGAATCAATAATATCTCTCCAGAAAGCTACTGCTATAAGGCTTATTAAACAATGATGTCAACATGGGGGCACATTTAACACGAGTAGATAGATCGTCATGAAATTCATGTGGCTCAAACTAAAACCAGCTAATGAGGATAGATTTCCAGGTATGTGATGGAACATTTTAGCTTCTGATTTTTGGGGACATTGTTCTGGGAAATTATATTAAATACAGCTTGAGCCAAGAGAGCAATCTTTCCTTTTAAATGAGGTAGAAATAAAGCAATGTTATAAAATGTCTCTCTCCAAGGGAAGCATCTGGAGAGAGTTACATAATACTAATAACTGAATCTGATCTCCAGAAATTCTGATATATTGGGTTTTGGATACAATAAGGGGACTGAGATCCCAACATGTACCCCCCCCTCAGGTGATTCTGATATGTCACCAAGGATGGGAACTATTGGGTTAAAGTGATATGGGAGAGATTATGGCCTGGCAAGAAGGGAGGAAACAGATTAAAGAAGTCACAGTGTCTGTGATAACAACAGCAAAGCAACTTGGGGCCATGCACCATGTCCTTCACCAGCGAACAGATGAATCAACGAGTTTATGGTCAGCCTAAAGTCTCATCACTGTGTAATGAGAAGACGAGCTAACTGCACCTACATGAGTGTATAAGTCTCACAAATACTATGCTGATTTTGGGGGTGGGGGCTATAAGAGAAAAATGTTTAAAATGTTCTTTGCATGAATTTCAAAAAAAATTAAAAATACTTATTAAAAGACATATTTATTCAGAAGTTATAAGTCAGTGTAGGATCCAAATGAATGCAGAGTTTAGGGTTCCAGATACCATTCAAACATCTGTGTCCTAAGCCTATTAATTTGGATGGTACTTAGGATATTTAATGCAAAATTTCTCTATGAAACCAGTCCTAATTCCTCTGCCATCGTTTTCCTCCGTGCCACCTTAGGAGGCTGTGATTCAGTAGCAGCGAGAGGCTTCCTAACAGAAGGCAGCGGTGTTAATACAGTGTGGAGGTGTGACTACAAACAAAGAAGACAAAAACAAAACTTTTACACAAGGGGATGTGAAATGAAAAGAAGCCCGTAGGAGTTCTATAGACTACTGTCCAGCTGAGTTACTGAGGAGGTGGATGGAAGGTGGGGGAAGGAAACTGATGTTTTCCTTTATTAAAGCCAAAGATGGAGATAGGTCTCCCTGCTCCATGTAATTGCATGTGGTCACTGGGCCTCACAGCTCAGAGCTAGGAGGCTCTTTGTTCAAGTTCAGTCTTACTACCTCTCTATGCCTAAAGGTTTTTTTTTTTTTTTTTTTGTAAATAAAATGCCAATGATAATGTTGAGATTTGCACAATGTTTGGAGTGACTAACACTGGTCAATGCTCAGTATAGGTCAACAAATATATATGGGCTTTCATCTCCTGTATCATTTGTCTCCTTATCCTGGAGCAGGTATGTCCTCAGCTTCTTCTGGACACAGCCATATCCCAAACTGAAGACTACACAAAAAGAGTACACTGCCTGAGACATGGAGACCCAAAATACACTTGGAATTCTTTACTAACTCTACTCCTGGGATTCTACACAAATTCTCCAATAACAAGCAAGAAAACTCCTTCATTACACTGGACAATTTCTTATTTCTGGGTCCAAACAATGAAGAAGAAAGTCTGATCAATGCCTTCTCTGAAGAGGTGCTCTGATGGGATTCTTGGGTGAGCATTGCTAGTGTCATCTGGAAGCTTCTGAAAAACAAACCTCAGGTCCACCAGAACCATACTAAAGCACAGAATGCATCTTAACAAATCTCTGGATGTTTTTTAGACACTGTAAACTTAAAAGAAGCTAGGTTCTTCACTTCCAAATGCATGGGCACACACTTAGGAAGTAATGCTAGGCTCTAAATATGTCCTCAAGTTTTTTTTAACTTTAACAGAGTTTACCAGTTGCTGTTATAAGCATGATAGAATTACCAAATCACTTCTTTTTCTGAAACAAACAAACAAACAAACAAACTCATAATTATGGTATTCTTCTTAAAAGAAGTCCTTTAAAATGAATTGTATATGACACCTAACCTCATTAAATAACCTTCTAGGGTGTTCCCAACTATTAAAAAAATGTTCTCACTAAGTGAAGGTTGAATGGTCAGCCCTAAACAGAACATTTACACCACCCCAATTAAGACTCAAAGAACATTGCAGGAGAGGCAGTGGAAAGAATGTCAGAGTGAGGACATAGGGACAGGAGATGGAAAATGCTATCTTCAGGGCATGACAGCCACTGCAAATATGATATCACAACAGCTGCTTTTGCTTGCAGTTGGCTGGGGATTTCAATAGCCACTCATGGATTGGGATGGGACTAACGAAACCTTGCTTCTTCCTACTAAGCTATTGGCTGTTGATGGGTTCTTGGGGAAGGTCACTGTTTTCAGTTGTGTATCCATCCAGTAGGTGAGACTGTCAGGTTTCAAACCATGGTCCCACAGACTGTCCAGATAAAATTAATGAGTCTCAAAGCAAAAAGGTATGAATATGAGAAGGGGCCTATAGAGAGGTGGGGGTGAATGACAGAAGAGGGAGGGAATCAAAAAGGAGTGAAGACAAAGACTAAACAGAATACACCAAATGTGTGCATGGAGTGGTCAAAGAGCAAATACAATCAATTTTTAAAATGAGCAGCTTTTCAATTTTGACTCTCTCTATTATGCTGTCTTTGGCTAACTTGGTGCTATCATCCTAGCGAAGTGGGAAAGATAATCTTTAGATTGAGAAGCAGTCAAGAATAATAAATGTATTTTGTTCCCAGTGACTCAATGTGTGTGACAGCTTCATTTGACAATCTCAATTGAAATTTGACCTGCTAAAAGTATAAATTCCTTCGTGGCTGGGAATAAAAATGCAACGTTCCATTCTATTCTCCTTAGAGTGGAATAATCCTGTTCAGAATGATGGCAAGTCAACTTTCTTTTCTGACAAACACTATTGATTTTATTGAAATTACTTTCTGAGGAAGTGAATACATTTCACAGTCTGCTCTCTTTGCAGAATTTTACCTCTTATTAATTTTACAGTGTCACTCCATGCCATTGCCTATTGCATCTCCATTTGTGTTTTGTAGCCAAGGTGAATTCAACCTGTGTGCAGCCAATAATTTGATTAAGACTTTAGTATCCTGCTATTGGAAACTCCACATAAAAAAGACAAAGATGAAGCTAATCTATAGATGCTTCATTTTTGAAGAGAAAAGCATTTTGAGTTAGTTGGTTTCTAGAAAGCTCTGTCACTTGGGGAGCAAATGAAGACATGAAGAGATGAGGCCTTTTGGAGGAAGTGATTCACTGTGGGTGGGGCCATTTCCTGCTTTTGGAGAATTTACCTGCTGCCTCCAGATCTCTTCCTTGCTTTCTGTCTCATGTCCATCATTACGTGAACAGCCTCCTTTGCCAAATGCCCCTGTTGTCAGGATACTTAGTCTGAGAAGGCGTCCATTGGAACTATAGTTGAAAGCCATTTGTGTTCCATTCTGGCAAAGATTTTTGTCTACCTGATTTTCTTGTCTTCATCTTGTGTCAGGGAATTATTGGAAAAGTAATTGATTAATTTATTGGGCAGAGGAGATTTCTTCTATTTTTATAAACTGAAAATAGTTTTCCATACAATATATTCTGGCCACAGATCCCCCTCCCTCATGCCTCCCTCATAGAATAAGACAATAAGCAAAAGACCAAAGAGAATTTTTTAAATGATCAAAGAAATAATTATGAGATAAAATCTCTACCAAAAGTACCATTGAGTTTGTCCTATGCTGGGCATCCACTGCTGGGAGTGAGGCTTGCCCTTAAGTGTGGTTTGTATCCCAAATGAGATTGGAGAAAACTCATTTTTCTTTTGCAAGCACTTGCCATTTGGAGATAATGTCATGGTTACAAATGGGGGTATGTTTTCAGTTCCTATGGTATTTCTGCAAGCCCTTCTGCCATGGCCCTGTGCATACTGCCATAGAGGCACAGAGATTTAAATAGAGCTTCCATGCCAAAACATCGCCCTACTAGCTATTTTCAGTCCGCTTTACAGTGAGACTTGGAGCAAAAAGCAGAGCAGAAGGTTTCGTAGACTCATACTTTTGTCCATATATGATTGTATACAGTTGTCTATATATAGAACAGCCTATATACAGTTGGGATTAATGAATGTAAAGTTTCTGAAGATAGTAGTGGGCTAAAAAGGAAGCCAGATCTTTTAAAAGTTCTTTCAGTTTTTTATTCTACATACAAGAAAAATAATTTCACACAGAACTTTTTGAGTGTGACTTATTTCACTTAACGCCATGATTCTTAATGTCATCCTTTTTGTGTGTGAAAATCAAGACCAAATACATTTTTTTGCATAATAAAAAGATGCCTTGCAGGCATCTCAAGAATTGGTGAGATTTTACCCACCACAATTTCAAGGGTGTAAAAGTATATCTGAAAGACTTTCCCTTTAGAAGACAGAACCACTTGGGCATCTTGCTCACACAAGGCTCGATGTCTTAAGAAATGCTTTTTCTGTGTTCAGCAACCAAAGATCTCAGAGGCTACAGGAGGTATGATGCAAAGGGGCCTGGCTGCTGAGGTAGCTGACAGCATATCTTGATGCCGTTCACAGGATGCTTGCTTTATTGGCCATTGTGGCATCTTAGAGTCTTCCATTGATATTTCAAAAGAAATCCTGAGAAGCCAGCCACCATGTGAGGGGGCTGGGATCCCTGCAGGATGCTGCGGCGCTTTGACTTGTGAAACCATAAAGGTGAAATCTGAGAAGCATAGTCATGCTAACAGCGTAAAATATCTGTGGAGAAAACTTTCAGGAACTAAGAAGCAATTCCATTAAGGCATTGGTAGCCTATAAAAGTAAAGGATATCTGTGTAGGGCCATCCAAGGCTATTGAAGTGCATATCACATGACCATATGTCCTGTATGGTAGGTGTGGAACTATAGGATTTAGTACTTTCACTGATAGATGCTAGTCTCAATTTCATCCCAACCTTCATTTTTGTGCATCCTGAAAAAAAAATGGAAAATTTATTGTGTAATTATGCATTGGAATGAGACATATATTATAAACTGGCTCATATCTACGAGTCTGCCTCAAACATCAGAAGGTGAACTTTGATTTGAACTTTTTAATCATGTTGGCACTTGTAAGACTTCGGAGACCCTTAGAAAAAGACTAAAAATCACTATTTTATTATGAGATATTTGTGGGCTATTGCAAGTTTTAGATTGTGGTATTAAGACTTGAATATGAAATGTTTTCCATGGGTCCATTATTGATCATTTGGTTCTCAGCTTGTGGCACCACTTTGGGAGGCGGTGCAAACTTGAGGAAGTTAGGTAAAGTGAGAGGAGACAGATGATGGTGGATGACAGTGCAAGGTTATACCAGCTCCCTGGACCATTGCTATCTTCCATGGGGTAAACGGAACCCACCCCATAAATACACATTCCCATTATTATATGACAGCAGGCCCAAGTAATGGAGCTATCCATCCATACACTGAACTCTCTGAAACCAGGAGCCAAAAAAATCCTGCTTCCCTAAATTTGCACATGACAAGAGTTCTGCCTCAGGAGTTAAAATCCAATCCTACTGGCTGATCTGAGAAAGTAACATTTGATTTGATTTGATTTGTTCGATTGTTGTGTTTTGTTTTGTTATGTTTCTGAGAAGTATAGTTCAGTAAGGGTGTTTAGTTAGGTTGGTCCAGATTCTTTAACTGTGCTCATGTTTAAGTTGTGGAGTTTGTTCTATGAGATCACCTCTACTGTAGCAAACGCACATGTGGTTTGTGTGTATTGCCTTATGGAACCACGTTCTTCATATGCAGAACACCTTGAATGGACCATGAAATATTCACCTCTACAACGCTCATCTTACATTGAATCCTAAAGTAATTTTGGGGAACATTATCCTAACTCCTGGGTCTGTCCCGCTACTCATACATAGTTAGTTATTTGTTGCTTCTTGTGAAAAAGTAGTAACTAGTTATCCAATATCTTTATCTTACAAACCCTCTATAGTTCATTGAATATCTACCACTACTGCACAATAGGTTGACCTCAAAATGAGAAGTGCCCCTCAGTGTGTTGAATTCAAAAGTAGATGTGGTTTTCCCCTTCCACTTTATTCTTCTCTGGATGATGCTTCTTAAGGAAGTCAAGAAAGGCCACATATCTGGATGTCCTCACCTTTAAAGACTTTATGACCTTAACGACATACTGACTTTAATGACTAAAGATGTTCTTCTTTTTCCCCTACTGAGGGTAAGATGAGGGGCAGGCAGAGGCATATGAGAGGGAACGAAGAGAGTCTGTAGGCGGCTCACAAAGTCTTGAGTATCTCAAGACCTAGCAATTTCTGCCTAAAGTGGCTTTTCAGCTCATAACATATTTACAACGGGGGCGGGGGGGGGCAGGGGGAGGAAAGTACGGCCATGAAACAGACACCAGATGGAAATTGCTCTGCTGACTTTCCCCAAACAAGCCCGCAGCTGTTACTTCCTCCATGACTTTTCCCCACTGAAATAGGCTTCACCTGTTGATAAAGAAGAGAAAAGTCTGTTCCTTCTCCCCAACTTGAGCACCATCTCCTCTTTAACTTCTCCAGGAAAAGATAGCAGCCTGAAATCTGAGGAAGCACTCCTCATAGAGGCAGTCCAGAGCTCACCCTGTTGTGTATATAGTAGGTTCAGAAGGAGACACTACCTTCCAACCTGGACATTGCTGATTGCCTCCGACTCGTTCTTCATAGGGACTACTCCTCGGGGAGACAAGGGAAACTGCAGGGAAGTAGTTCCCAGTCCCTCTTGAGTGTACCTCTCCATTTCTCCTTTGAAATCGTTGGGTTTTTTTACAACGAGATGGTAGATTGCCCAAGATCTGGGTGATCGACGCAGCAAAACAAATAGAGATTCAGGTTAGAACAAAACAATGAGTCAGATCCAGCCCTGAGTGAGAAAAATGAACCAGGAAGAGTTTAAGCCAGTGAAGAGTCTCCTTCACTCTTCCATTAGACAAACTGTTGCCCCTGCTGGCTTAAATCCCTGGGTTTGGATTTTTTTTTTTTCATCAAAGATAATTAAGCTTATTTACACAACATCTGATATTTAAAATGTCTCCTAATAGATCTCTAAGCAGCAGCAGCAAACAGATGGAAGTCAGCCTTGAGAGACGAAACACTGATAGACAAGATATCGAAACCTATCAGCATGATAAAGTTAAGTGAAACTCAGCCAAATATTAGGCACAACTTAAATAATACCTAGGTGCTCTGCATTAAGCCTACAATTTTCTGCAGCAAGTCATTATAAATTCTACTTGCCTTGTCTGGTTAGCTCATTTCTCAGAATTAAAATGGCCTTGCAAATAAACCAGCCATGTCTCTTTATCTTTATTACCTTGGGTAGGCGTGTGTGTGTGTGTGCGCGCGCGGGCGCCGCGCGCACGCATGCGTGTGCATGCGCAGGGGCAGGGAATGACCTCACTTTCTACTTCTCAATTGATGACAGGGAAAACCTCTTATCTTTCCCCCATGTACCCTATTAGTCTATGCACATGTCTAATTCCTGAATGCTCCGACCATCTGCTCCCCTCATTGGCTTGTTTCTCTTACTCACGGGATCGTGTTCACTTCAGGGATTTCTACTGCCCTTAATTTTTCAGTTTTGCCCTTTGATTTGTGTGAACTCTCTACATTACCTGACTTACGCACCCTTCTGCTTCTGTGCAGTATAGTGTTTCTATCAAACAACAAAGCTTCAAACTAAGATCACCTTCCAGCTTCTATTTTTTTTCTTTTTCACAGTTGTGAGTGGGTACGTCTCTCCTATCTTCTCTCTCCTGCCACCTTCCCCTCCCTCTCTCATATTTGTTGTGCCTTAGCATAAATTACAAGATATATTTATGTTGAACGGTTTGACCACTTTCCATTTCTTTACTAAGAGCTCCTCGAAAGAGAATAAACGGTTTCAGGAGAAAGGACATAGTATGTTAGGCACAGGCACAGGACCAAATGGAATCAAAGATATAATCCACCTCCACAGGGGAAAAAAAAGATATAGCAAAAAGAAACACTTTCAAGGCTTAGAATATCCAAAAGGTGAGGACAGCTAATGTTGTATAATGTTGATGCAGGAAAGATTGGCCTCCAGAGACTCCAGGGATGAAAGCGCTAGAAATCTCCTAGTTGCTTGTCTTCAGGTCTCCAGGAGAGTTGTTTTTATTAGCCATACTGACTGTAGAGATGAGGGAAAGCCTCTCCTTCAAGTTACATTTTTCAGATCTGTAGCACACAAGGGAAAATGTGGTGTATCAGGCCTTGCGACTGAAAACTAAATCCGGCTGGCTGTGCATGGGAGAAAGGAAGGTTGGGTCCCTAGAGAGACAGCGCTCAGTGGCACAACGGGACTCAGAAAGATAGCTTAGAAAGGAATCGGAAAAGGGAATTTCAGTTCAAACCCATCACTCAGGGCAGCCAAAACTGCCGTCCAGATCTGCAGACACATAGGAGTGTCCTAGCCAAGCTCTATCTCAATCTTTATTTTCATAAATAGAGTTGACAAGTTCATTAGTGTCCTAGACACCAGGCACTTTGTGGTTATCACCTACTAACACCTAGCAATTGTGCAGTTGTTCTGTTAACCAAAGGCACAGTATGAAGAATCAGTCTCATTGTCGTCATCTCATTCCCACACACAGCCTGTATATAGTGCATAATTACCAGAAGCATGGAAGGCTTCTCCCAGTGGAGTTTTAATTTCAACTCATGAAAATGAAGCAGTTGTCATTAAAAACAAAGAACAAGAACCCAAAGCAAAACCGTTTTCCTGGTACTTCTATTTTTCTTCCTTTCTTTTTTTATTATTAATTCATTCATATTACATCTCAGTTGTTATCCTATCCCTTGTATCCTCCCATTCCTCCCTCCCCCACCCCCACCACTTTCCCCTTACACCCCTCCCCTATGTCTGTGACTGGAGGGGACTGCCTCCCCCTGTATATGCTCCTAGGGTATTAAGTCTCTTATAACATTCAACTACAGGAATCTTCAAGAAATGACACAACAGTGTTGGAAGATGCTTAGGCGACATTCTCTGTGTTTTCTGCATCTGCTGTGGTTGTGATGAGTTCGATGTAATGTAGCTCATCAGCTCAGCAAGGCTAGAGTCAGTGTCTGATGCCACACCAGACCTGCAACCCTTCCTTACAAATGGATCCTGTGCTGCAGCCACCACACACACCCCCCTGTGAAAGTAAGTTACCTCTCTAGAAGCCAAATTCTGGCTAAAGCTAGCCTTGATAAAAATTATTTAATATAGTGAAATTATTTTTGCTTGTGTTTTATATGGAAATTGGGCTTTATAGAATATTGAATATTGACTTATCAGATCTGGACTTTATATAATATTTAAGTTGTTACAGTTTCCCTGAGCTCCAGGAAGTATGTTCAAGATATAGTTTGGGAGAACAAACCAATTAAGACATGATTTATATCTACAGAAATTCCTAAATATTGGGGCTGGAGAGAAAGTTCTGTGGTAACAGCACTTACTCTTTTGCTGCTCTTGCAGAGGGTGCAGGGTTAGTTTCCAGAACACATATGGATCACAGACACTTGTAACTGTAGTTTCCAGAGATCCAACACTCTCTCCTGGCCTGTGCAGGCACCTACATGCATGTGGTATACACATAAACTTATATGGACACATAAAGATCAATAAATACATACAAATGGAAACAAAGAAAAATGAAAATAAATAAATATTTTTTAAGTTTTATAAAAAAAGAACAGTAAACAAAAAAACTTAACATAAATGCAGGTAGGACTCTAGAACAAATAATTGACAAGATATTAAATATTAAGCCCATGTAGGAAGAACAGCTTAACTTCATTTGTCATAATGGATATACAAACTAGGTATCCCCAAAGAGAAAACAAGCATCTTAACACAATAGCTAATTAAACAATAACAAAAAACTAAAATATATTGGCCAGGTGTAGAACAATTCTTGATCACCAGCTACTTTGGAGAGAGTAGTTGGTATGACCAGATTGACTCATAGGCAGTGCTTATAAAGACTAAACCTATGGTGAGCATGATTTAGCAATGTCATCCCAGGTGAAGGACAACAAATATGTAAGCATGCGTTTGGCATTAAATGTCTGTAAGGTTTCTCAGACCAGTGCCCTCAAATGTAGAAATTATTTTTTAAAAATTAATCTTTTCTGTTACCAAATACATTAGTTGCTTTTCTTATCCCTCTGAGAGAGGCAATTTTAGGGAGGAAGGGCTCACAGTTTTGGGGGACAAAGTCCATTGTGATAGAAAAGGAATGGAAACCTAAGGTGGTGGGAGCACGCAAGGCAGGGAGCAGAGAGGTTGGGTGGGTGGGAACTGGGACAAGTTTACAGCTCCCAAGACCCTGACCCCCAATTGTTCACTTTCACCAGCAAGTTCTGACTTACTAAAAGCTCAACAGTCAAAATAGCACCATTAACCAGAGGCTACGTTTTCAAAGCCATAAGCCTATAGCAGGGGTATTTAAGCCATGATGGTATGGCTAAATACTCAAAGGATCCACAGAAAATACTTTTTTTTTTTTTTTTTTTTTTTTTTTTTACTTTATAATTTTCAGAGAGCTTCCACTGAGTAATTCCATGAAACTATATAAAGAGCAACCAGAGTTGTGAGCCTCCTGCCCTGTTGGATAATCACACCTTCTGTGAAGTAGCCTTCCTGAAGTTAGCCAGCCAGAATCTCACCCAGCCCATAGACTGAAAGCAACCCATAGTATGCAGGAAATATAAATAAATAAACACATGGAAACACATTCAACGAAATCGGGATCACACAGATCAAAGATCTGGTTTCTCCAGCCAATAAATTATAAATAAAACAACGAGGTGGAAGATGCTATCTTTTACTAATTCATGGAGTCACACAATTATTCTGTGAGGTTTTCTGTGTCAGTGTTCTGCTCCATAGTGAAGTCAGTAAGATCTCTCACAGGGCATTATCAGAGGGGACCCAAAGGATAATGTATCAAAATCAACTTCCTCAAATGGAAGGGGCTGATGGAATCATAAGTTCAACTTAATGTTGTAGGTTCTGGAAAGATGAGATTTGGGCCAAGGAAGGGGAAATCAGCTTCCTGGGTATAGGGAATGCACTTGAATCATAATTAAATGTCTTTTGCTAATGGTACAAGACAAAACAAGGCACATATCAATCAGTTTATGATCCCAAGTCACCCTTACTCACTTCCCATGATTCCATAGGGGGAAGCCACACACAAATAGAACTTATTGCATCACAGTCAAAACTTCTGCCTATCAACTCAATTGCAGATAATCTTACTTTTAAACTGTGGTCAGTATGTTTTTGTCTTATAATTCTCTGTGCCTTCTCTTGGTTTTTTGTTGTTGTTGTTGTTGTTGTTGTTTTGTTTTGTTTTGTTTTCAGCTGTTTACATTTAATTTTCTGAGTACTTACAGATGCAAAACTTTTAAAATAACGCATTCTATAATGACTTACCTGTCATTGGTCTGTTTTAAACCCATTTTTCTCTTGTTGTTTCTCAGAAGATTTGCTGGAGACATGTACATAGACAATACATTTTAGTAGATTTAAATGGCAATTTAATAGGTCCCATATTGCTTTAAGTCATTGAAGACTTAAAATATTATTCTTAGTCAATGTGACATTAAGAATGAATTAAAAAAGGGGATTCAAAACTAATTCACCTGAAAATTTTTCTTTCTTCAGATTTTTCTTGGCCTTTCAAAAATGTAATAGATACATAATGCACAGCTATGGCACATAATTAGATAATTTGATATATGCATGCAATGTGTAATGACCAAATCTAGATAATTTGTGTTTCTAGCTTTTAAAAATATTTGCCAAGTTCTCATATGGAGAAGGTGAGATTTGTTCAATGTGTTAGAGGCATTACGGAAACCTACCAAAGCCCCTTTGCAGTCAGTCCCTGAGAGAGTGTACACACTACGTATCCATAGGTCTGGGGTTATGTAAGTACTCCATGCATAATCATATGAAACAACTTTGTAAATGTGCATGTACTTACACACACAAGGGGGGGAGAGAGAGAGAGAGAGAGAGAGAGAGGGAGGGAGAGAGAGAGAGAGAGAGAGAGAGAGAGAGAGAGAGAGAGAGGGAATGCCCTAAGGGTAAGGCACCGCATGAAGGTTGCAGAGCAACAAGGAACAGAATGTAGCACACCACAGCCTGAAAAGGAGTGTAAAGCCACCTGTGATAGTTGTGACATGTGCCACACAAGGCTCAGAATGCCCACAGACATGCCGGTCATAGCCTTTTATCTCCAAGGCCTTTTAATTTTATAAGTTGGGGATACAAGACAAAGCTGGGAGACCACAAATAACAATTGGAACAGTACGAAATTCAGTGCGCAATGAATGCTAAAACGTTTTGAATGCCATAGCCATTGATAGAAAAGGAGGCCCCTTTCTCGTAATAAAGACTTTAGACGGGAAGTAAGCCTTTAGTTCAAGTTGAGTGAGTGAATTGCAGCTGAGGATAATCAGGCCAATGGCTATGTATAGAATTATGAGGTCTCAGTTCCTGGCCATTGGGGCCAATGGCTTGTTTTTTATTTACAATTAGCTTGATTTCATACTATTAAAACCACAAGTAGTGCCACTGGCTTAACTAACTAATAGGAGGTATATTCTAGGTATCAGCTAATGAATCCAAGATTTGCAATGGCAGGAGTCTCTTGTAAATGATGCAAACTGCAGAGATGGCATGCCATGTGTATGTAATAAGCTTAATGTGTTTAGGAAAATATTATTGAATTAGAAACCAGACATTTTTAATTTAATAGCTACATTAGAAAGACTCATAAATGACTCACCCAATTGCCTCTTCATCGTGCAATGTCCATTTAACACCAATACAGAAATAGTAAAATATCAAAAAGAATCCAACCTAAGTGTTTTGCCAGCAAGCATTAGATTTTAAAGATGATATGGGGGCGGGGCAAATTCACTGAAAGGTTATATGAGGCTATGGAGAAATATTAGAGTAAGACAAGAGAAGTAAATTACAAGCGATTAAATAGCATGGTGCCCATCTGAGCATATGAACTTCAATGAGCCGCAGGTCCCTCTTCATCTGGATTTTTTAATAAGCTTTGAGTTATTGCCAATAAAATACCACCAGAGCCTCTTCCGGTGTTCATGGGCATCTGCCCACAGGCTTCAAACCAGCAGCTGATGGGTTACAGTTGCTGCTGAGGGCATGACAAAGAAGGAGGCTAATACTTCAAAGTGGACAGAGACTCACAAGCTCTGCATAGCTACAGCTTTTGGATGCTTCTAGCAATTGCTAAAACTCATGTCTTAATTACCTTTCAAGTAACTTCAAGGAACTAAAACTCCACACTCATGCACTGAAATTGACGTGTTGATGTCTGATTCATCATTCTAAGTTAAAATGACACAGAAGATATTCCAGTGCGCTGCAGACACTGATACCTAAAACGTTAGGAGCATCCTGGCCTCCATCTTTTCGTAGTTACGGATAGAATATACGCCTAACACGACGGTACACATCCTAGAAACTGGAATGAGCGAGCAGGGAGCCAGTTTGAGGATGTTCTGGTACACATACCCAGGTCTTCTTATGCTATCTCAGTGTCTGTTGGATATGCAATGTAAATTTCAAAGTGCTTTGATAAGTACCATAATACAAGTAATGTATGAACTAACATTCCTTGTTTTTAAAAGTAAGCTTTCAAGTTCTATTGCTCTACAGCACTAAGGACTAAACATGGGAGCTTGCATGTGGCTCGGCATGTGGTATGGGGATCTAGACTCTAGAACTTACAACTGTACAGCAAATGTTACTAACTGTTGTGCCGTCTCTCTAGTACCTGGGAACCAGCTTTTCAATGTCCCAAAGTAAGACACAAAGTTTTACTCTTTGAAATTCATATTTCCATCCAAGTCCTCAGAGGAGTTTTATCTTAAAATTCAACAGCTTTTCTCATTGTCTCGCCTTAGCTTTGTGGCAGCTACAGCCAGTGAACAAGATTATTACTGTTCCTTAGATTCCATGAATGGGTAGATTGCATTACATTTTAATTTAGTATATTGTCTGTTTTTATACTTTGTTTTCTGTGGTTTTGGTCAGTGATAAGACATTTGACCCAAAACAACTTGAGGAAGAAAGAATTTTTGTTTGTTTGTTTGTTTGTTTTTGTTTTGTTTTTCAGTTTCAGCTTATAGTCCATCATGAAGGGGCAGGAACTCAAGCTAGGAACCTGGACGTAAAACTAAAGCTAAAGCCATGAAGAAATGTTCTTACTGGCTTACTTCCAGGCTCATGTTAAGCTACCTTATGAGTGTGTGTGTGTCTGTGTGTGTGTGTGTGTGTGTGTGTGTGTGTGTGTGAGAGAGAGAGAGAGAGAGAGAGAGAGAGAGAGAGAGACTGAGTTCATCCTGTGTTGATACTTTGTGCATGTTCTAGGGCTGATCCCATAGGTTTGGAAAACCTCTCAGGATGCTTCAAAGCATAGGCATCAAATTAGACCCATCCTGTTGTCAGTTCAACAATGATACTGATACAACAGCTTAAATTTTTATTCTACATTTGTTACTAGTCAGTTTGCTTCTGCTTCCAGTTTGTTAATATATATATATAAAAATGAAGTATCTGTTATTCTGAAAGCATCCATACCAGTGAGCATTAACTCTTCTCAGATACAGGAGACCAAAGATCGTGTGAACCAAGGCCCACTTCTTCTAAAGCATTTAGAGCTTTTGAAAATGATACACATTTGGAATATTTGTTCAACTAATATATTCCACCACAAACACCATGTCTATAATTATTTCAGTTATTATCATAACTGTTATTTCTCATTATTGTTTAAAATTTGTGGAATCCATATTTTATGACTATTCAAAAATATTTCTAAATGATACTACTTGGATGAGAAATTATCATATAGAAAAGGGGAAAAGAAAGAGAAAGAGGTATGATCAAATGTTTAAGAACAATGTATGTATTAATGTATGCAAGCAGATTAGACTTCCTTTTCCTGCTGGAGTTGTGGCTCTGAACACTGGAGATCTATTTCAGTGGGTTGCATGCAGAGAACCCTGTGTTCAGCCCCAGAATTGCATAAAAGCAAGTATGATGCCACATACCTATAATCCTGGCACTCATGAGATAGAGACAAGAAAGATAGATATTCAAAGTCACCCTGGGCAACTCAGCATTCTTGAGAATAGCCTTGGCTACATGATGCCCTGTCCCAAACAACAGTTGTCTCTCGGAAGACAGTGAAACTCATAGCTATGGATAGGACTTTATAAAACTACGTATTTTAACAAGTTTTTCCAACCATACAATTTCTTTCTTGGAGGAATTTAGAGACAATGATAAGGGAGTAGGGAGTAAGTTGTTGTTACATCTAAGGAATTAGTTAAAGAACATTTCTGAATGTGAATTTTCTAAGTCTCAAGGTCTAATAAACTAAAAAATGCATATAAGCACCAGAATCCTCAAACATGTATTCAGTCTGATTTCCTCTAGCCACCCTGTTCATGACATTTTATTGTCCTAATCCTAGGAAACTAAAACTGAATGATATTAGATTCTTAGGACTGACTACTAAGTTAGAATTCTCTTTAAAATAAATGAATAAATACACTGACAAATGTCTACATTTGTCCAGTCACTGAGCAATTCTTGTAAATTAATCAGAGTCAGGAATTGAGTAAAAAGAGGGTAAGTTTGGCTAGTCATTTATCCCTAAGTAGAGCAACCCAGGACCGTCTATCTACTCAGAGGTGACTGAAACTAATGGTCTGGGACCTCCTACATCGATCACCGGTCAAGATAATATCACACAGACTTGCCCACATGCCAAGCTCATGGAGACATTTCTTAGTTGAGAGCCCTTCTCCCTAAATGACCCTAGCTTATGTCAAGTTGAAATAAAGCTAGCCAGCACAAATAGATATCAAATAAATAAATAGGTGGATACATAGTTAATAGAACTAATGGGTAGGTATATAGAAGAAAGTAAACTTTGAAGATATTTGCTAAAATTTTCCAATAACAAACTTTGAGGACTACTGCACTATCTAAAGCATACTACATTCTAAAAGCCCTCAGCAGATTAAATTGGAAATGCTTAAAAAACTAGATCACTGGGTTATTCCTTTTGAAACCTACTGGAAACGGGACATTTAAAGCATTAAAATAGAATGAAAATTATACCAAAAAGTACCCTAATGTTACTAATAGTTTTTAGACTAAAAATCAAACTTATGTTATTCTAAATGTTAATGTCTTGGATTTGCATACTTGCTTGTACTTCATATGATACCACATGGTGTTTTTGGAGACAGTATGAAGCTATTAAGTCACATAGAGGCCAGGACGTTAGCAGCACGAATGGCCCGCACATACTGTGCATACTCAGGTGTGTAGGGCCTTAGATTTGTCTGAAGAAAATGCTTACTGCCAACTCTTTCTGATCCTCCCATTCCTCTACTCCACTTCCATTACATAACAGAGGAACTTTAAACAGCGACTGGTCATGAACTCTGTGTAATAAAACAACCCTGAACTTTTGTTCCAAGTTGTCTTCATTCATGAGTGCAATTTATGACTGGAGCCACCATCACCAGAAAGATTTTGAGATTTATAGGTTGCAATTTACATCATATCCATTCTATTTTTCTTTATTTTTTTTTTCATAAAAAGGAGCAAAACCAGAGAAAGGGTAGAATTTTAATAGGGAATTTGGGTTAACTCCAAATCCCTAACTAGCTCTCCAAAACCAAAGTGCGGTTTTGCAGTTTACACGTGTGGGACTTTGGTTTAACTTAAATCCTCACATAGATTAAGAACTGATTACTTTATTTCTATGTAAAATTATGGAAGAGTCATCTATTTTCCATGGTTTTCTTTTTCTTTTAAAAGTAATTTGCCCAGCTGTTTTCTGCAGCTCTTCAGGAAGGGTAAAGACTCACAGCTTTTGTTCAAGTTTAAAATATCAAAACTTGGCAATGATGAGATGACTTAGTGGTTAAAAGCAGTGGCTTCTGCTTTTCCACAGGATGCAGGTTCTGTTCCCAGCACCCACTTGGCAGCTCACAACTGTCAGTGTAACTCCAAGATCTGCCACTGTCACATAGACATACATGGAGGCAAAACACCAAGCACATAAAATAAGGATAAATAAATTTAAAATAATATGGTTGAGCAAATTTTCTTGTTGTGTGCTGGAGCATCTTCTGGGTATATTCCAAGGAGTAGCAGCCTTATTCATAATAGCCAGATCATGGAAACAGCCTAAGTGTCCCTCAGGAGAAGAATGGATAAAGAAACTGTGGTACATATACACTATGGAATACTACTCAGCTATTAAAAACAAGGAATTCCCGAAATTTGTGGATAAATGGATTGAGCTAGAAATGATCATAATGAGTGAGTTAACCCAGAAGCAGGAAGACTTAAATGGTATATACTCACTTATATCTGCATACTAGCCCAAGGGGCATGTCCCATAAATGCCTTCACTTACCAGGAAACTGGGACAGAGGGGAGGACATCCTATTGGGACTCTAGATGAGAGAAGCATGGGAGGATAGCAAAGTAGAAGGATCCAGAGGGTCCTAGAAACCTACAAGTAGAACATTATGATAGGCAGATTTGGACCCAGGGGTCCCGCTCAAACTAAGGCACCAGCCAAGGACAATACAGGCGGTAAACTTTAAACCCCTACCCAGATCTAGCCAATGGTCAGAACAGTCTCCACAGTTGAGTGGAGAGTGGGATATGACTTTCTCACGTACTCTGGTGCCTCACATTTGACCATGTCCCCTGGAGGGGGAGACCTGGTGGCACTCAGAGGAAGAACAGCAGGTTACCGAGAAGAGACTTGATACCCTATGAGCATATACAGGGGGAGGTAATCCCCCTCAGGAACAGTCATAGGGGAGGGGAATAAGGGGAAAAGGGGAGGGAGGGAAGAATGGGAGGACACAAAAGATGGGATAACCATTGAGATGTAACAAGAATAAATTAATAATAAAAAATTTAAAATAATACCAAAAGCTACCTTAACATAGAGCAATTAAAACTTAAATGCCCACAATACAATTTGAAAAAAAACTGCATACATAAATGAACTTATTTATTTTTAATATGAAAAGTTTCTATCTGAGAAGAACATAGTGTCCACGGAACATTTATAACCTTTTTTTTTTTTATTTTTCTTTAAAAATAAACTAAATAAGAAAAGAAAAAGCACTGCCTTAGAGGGGACTAAGGTAAACACCGTGAGATACAGTATTTTATTTGTACCTCTAAACATGTGAATTTTGGGGAAGTACTAAATCTGGAGAAGACAATTTTAGTAACAGCCACAAGATGCGCTGAACAGATTAACCATCTCTCTGCCTTTCAGATGCAGTCTCCTTAACTGGGATGCCAGGTAACTCTGTCTGGAAAAGAGGAGCATCCAGCAATGGGGTCCATCCCTGTATGTAGTGCTCTTTATGCATCCCCTGCATTACACTATTTTTTTTTAAGATTTATTTATTTTATGTGTGTGAACATTTTGTCTGTATGTATGCATGTGCACAACATGTATGGCTAGAAGCAGAAGAGGTCAGAAAAGGGCATCCCCTGGAACTGGAGTTATAGATGGTTGTAGCTATCAGATGGGTACTGAGGGTTGAACCCAGGTCCTCTGCAAAAGCAAAAACTGCTCTTAACCACTGAACCATCTCTCTAGTCTCATTCCCTAAGGCCCCTGGATCTTTATATCTCTTTAAGAGCACTATTCTCCGAACTGGATTATCAGCAGGCTGAAGATAAAAATTCATTGCATAACTGGCATCCTTTGAATATTGTAAGAATTACCTGACAGAATTTACAGCAAGCATTAAGCAGCTCTGTCTGATAAATCTTCATTTACATGCTAATGAAGGGCGTGAGCACTGCAGCAGAGGCACATTGGGGAAGACAGGAGTGAAGGTGGCTGTGTATAGAGAATTGCATTTGAATGCACAGCTTTTCATCTTTGGAGAAATGACATTTCATCTAAGTGAATCCATACTTGAGCCTTGTGTATGCAGATTTCAAGCACATTATGAGTACCCTGGAGAAGGCATGGGAGCCACACCCACACACTGGTATTCTGCAGGCACAGCGCCCTCCACAGTCCTTATACTTGTGTCAGTGAAGTGCACATCCTAGGTCCTTCCAGAAGATACATCTCTGTGTCTCCTGAACTCTGAACTGTGTCAAAACTCCAGCAAACTGCACATGCTGAACTTTTCACTTGGGCCACATGCAATATTCCAAGAACACAGTCACGTCTGAGAGGAAGACAGGACTTCAAGTGATTACTGGACATGCTTCATGACAGACATGTTAGTTGTCTCACCAACTTCCTTTAGCGAAAGCTATGAGCTATTGGTAAAAATAAATAAATAAAAAAATAAATAAATAAATAAATAAATAAATAAATAAAAATGGTTCCTTTATATCAATACTACCAAAGTTACATTATTTAATTGTGGATTTTCAATTCATGCCTTTGTACATATTTGTAACAGTTACAAAATTCTGAGAGTTATTGATACTTTGAGTTTTTTTTAAAGCTTTCTATTGATTCTTTGTGAATTTCACATCATGAATTCTATCCCACTCATCTCCCCACCCCTTTATATCTGCCCTCTGCCCTTGCAACCTCCTCCCCCACAAAAAAACACAAGCAAAAAATAAAGAAAAAATAAGCAAAGGAAAGCAAAATAAAGCATTAAAAAAAAATCCCACTGTGGCAGTTGTAGTGTGTCACAGTGTGTCCCACAGTACACCCTTTGGCCCACACCTCTTTACTTGTAAATGTTTGTCTGACTTCAAAACCTCTGGCTTCTGCCACACCATCAATGCTGGACGCTCACCTGTACTCCTCCTGGATAGCCGGCTGTTGCCTCATGAGACAACCCTGCAGCTTTGGGTCTCCAGGACCAGCCCTTTGATAGCTCCATAGATGAGGTAGGAACTAGGGTGAGCCAACTCAAAGCCCTGGATCCGGGCCTAAGCGGTTGCTCATTTTGCCACTCCTCTCATTCTCCCACACCCACACCAGTGCTGTAGTTCTCCAGGGCTGTAGTTCTCCCAGGACTGTAGCCAGCACAGGCGCAGGGGCAGCTCTCTGGCTCTCACAGCCTTGGGGCTGGCTCACCCATGGCTTCACCATCAGGGTCAGTTCTACAGTGCTTCCTAGGCAAGGCACAGGGTCTGCTCACTCACTCTCATGACCCAGGGTGGGGGGCAGTTCTCTTTACTGTCACAGGTGGCTAAGGGTGAGTGTCAGGGAGGACATCTCCTTGGGCCCCCCACACCACATCATGTCAGAAAGTAAGAAGTGGAGCCAGCTCTCCCATGCTCATTCACTCTGGGCAGCTCCCTGCTCCCCTGCCACCAGGGTCTGCTCTTCTGGGCTGCTCAGGTGAGATACAGGGCTTGCTCTCCTAAGTACTGCAACCAGTGAAGGACAGGGCTAGCTTTCTGGCTCTCATGGAATTCTTTGGATTTCTAAGTATCTGAATCCATGTGAAACCAGCAGTAAACTTAAATTTTGCCCATTTTATTTCCAGTGCTTAGATACAGAACCCAGGCAGGACCTTGTGTATGTCAGACGAATAACTGTCACAGAACTACATCCCTAGCTCTTGGATGTCAACTTTTCCTTTCAAATAAATAGATAGAGAATGCTAAGTTCTCAATATCTTATGAAATAAATATGTTTCTGATGGTTTTATAAAGCAAGTTGCATAAAATTTAAACTTTCAAATAGACATTAAAATTTCATCTTTGTAAAACAATAGGTTTCAATTATAATATGTACCATTCGTAATTTAAACTTTGCGTGTGTGTGTGTGTGTGTGTGTGTGTGTGTGTGTGTGTGTGTGTGTTGGGGGAGTGTCTCTGTGAACACCAAGCCCAGCAGAGTTGATCTGTGTGATAAGAAGTAGGGCTGGCTCAACATGACTAAATAATTGGTGTTGGTCCAGACTTTGAGAATCTGACACAGGACAGTTTATTTTAGACACATTTAAGTATAGCATAATTTGGGGAAAAAAAGCCTCCTGGTAGTAATTAATTCAATCCTATGTGCAGAGTAAAGCTTAAGACGTAACTGTCTGTGACCCCTCCCTAGAAAGCAAGGTTCTATAGATTGTGGTTATCTTACAGTATGGGGGAGGATCTGGTGCGGTCTCTGGCACACAGGCAGTGCAAAGGTCACCAGGCTACAGGCCATCTCTGTCCATAAAGAGCAAAAGTCCGCAGGAGCCAGATGTGGTCTGTCCATAGAGCTAGTGCAGAGGTCACCAGGGTATGAGCCACATCCACCCCTAGCCTTCTGGGTAGAAAACCGGTTATGTATCTCTCTTTCTTTGAAGAGACAACACTACATGTTTAACCTTCCTGGTTTCCCCAGTGCAGACCTGTGAGCACAAGGTTTCGCCTGCTCTCCATCTCTTCCTCCTCGGGGCTGCTATCTATCACATCTGCAAGGCAAGGACTTTAGGATTTTGCATATTGCCTTTGGATTTGAATAAGTGCCTTTGAGGTTGGGAACAATGATTTATGTCTGTAATCCAACACTTGGAAGGTAAGACGGGGATACATACCACCAAACTTCATAGTCAGCTTGGGCACATACTGAGTTCCTGGGCTAAAATCTAAGAACATGTCAGACACACACACACACACACACACACACACACACACAGAGAGAGAGAGAGAGAGAGAGAGAGAGCCAAAATCACTGAATGTTTTACAAAAAAAACCTTAAAAGTAAAAACAAACATCATTTTTATTCCAGTATACTTTGTATTATGCTGATACAATAAACTGCTTTATTATGGAAATCACTTTTAAACAATAAATACATTAATTAAAATTGAAAGGTAGTTTTGTATACCGTGGCTTCACTTGTCTTCAGTTTTGAGGCTTTAAGTCATGTCTATCAATACTACAATATTTAGGTGAGCTTATTGATAACATACACAAATTGATTTTAGTAGAAATAACAAAAATATTATACTAACATGGTTGTTTATAAATTATATACATTTAGTTCATTATTCATTTAGACACATACAAGAATGAACAAAATACCAGGCTTAGTACCAAGTGATTCACTCGCATTGGTTTCTTGCCAGATATCTTTCAGTCAGATAAGCCCACTCATAGAACATATCTTTCCATTTTATAATTACGAAGACATCTCCGTCAAGAACAGAAGACAGAATAGGTTTTATGTTAACAGTGTGTTAGCATCATATTCATGCTTATTTGATGTAGTGTATGTGGGCCTCCTATTCTTCTCTTTGCTTCTGGGCTCTGTAAGCGAGCCTGGCACAGAAGATTTAAAAAATATGGTTAAGGATAAATGCTTAGAAATGTACAAACTGTTTCTCTAACTATATCGTGTGGCCAAGCAATGGAAGGTCAGACCCATTTTCTGACAAAATCATGAAATAGTATGCTTTGAAGTTTCTGCCAATGCAACGCTTGCCAAATTGTAAAAAGTCTTAAGATACATTTAAAAATGCAGGAAAATGCATAATTTCCAAAGAAAATGAGAGTTTCCAGGATTCTGTTTCAGACGTGCTGTATACTCTTACAGGTTTATTCACTGTCATTTCTCCAGCCCTCTTTTGCATGACACAGCAAACCCAAGTAGATTGCTTTGATGGATGGCCTTGCCCGCTTGCATTTTCATTGCACTTGATCTTTGGAGAGAAAACATCAGGGCCTGATAGTGATGGGCAGTGAGTTCCAGGCACTCATTTCTCTTGGTCTCCGTTGGTTCAGTTTCTAAAGTCTGGCTGCATACCTTCCGAGAAGACTGCCTTCTTCCCCATTGTCAGGCTCCCACTCATATCTTTAACTGCTAAACTGTGTTCACAGAGGCTAATTGCCATAGAATTTGCATTATCCCTTGACACACTCTCAAAAATCTCTGTAAGCCTCTCTCCCATTAAAAAAATACCTCTTTTATAACTTGATTTTTCGTGAGCCAGCTCTGTCTACCTGCCCCTTGATTAATACACTTTCTACTAACAAGAGCATGGCCTTAATTATTATCCTTTAGCATTGAGCTGAAATCAATTAAAAAAAAAAAAAACAAAACAGAAGTGTTCTATAGCTGCTTGACTGAAGAAACATATAGTGGATTCTTGGTAGTGTGTGGAACTTTTGTACTCTGTAAGGCTGTTTTCTTTGGGGATTACCTCCAACCCTGAGAACATTATCTGCTCATTAAGTGTAATTAAATAATTATTGAACACATGTTGAATCAATCTTCAAGAAAAGATGAGTCCTCTGAGGTGCCAAGGTACAAGTTGCTTCCTTTCTTAAATAGGTTCCCTTTCTTTATCTAATTGTCTCCACAGCACCTTCTGCCATTTCATGGGTGCTTAAGAAGAAAATAAAATAGTGGAAGGAAAATACAGTTAGCTGAAGAGGGGCCTTTCAAACATGTGAGCTTAAACATTTGTGAAATCATGAAGATGAAATGAAGATCTGGACATTGTCTGATCCACAAACAATATGGGCACATTAATCTTTGCTGATCTTCACACAGCATCAAGTAAAATTAGCAAAGGACTAATTTCCTTAGAAAAAATTTATTTGGTACTGACTTTTTTCTATTGATTTATCGTATTACTTTTTATTTATCAAGCTTAACATCATTGAATGCTTTTAATTGGACAATTATGTAATTCGTATTTCCCTATAAAATTATCCTGCAGAGTCATAATTTCAAATGAAATTATATGTTTTCCCTTGTATACTTTAAAACAAATTCTACCAGCACCACGATCATCATTCTTGTTCTTAAATTTTATATTTTTTCTTAAATAGTACAAATGTAGTAACATTAAAAAATACATGGTTTTCTTTTAGAAAGGTATTTTTTAATGTTACCTCACCTATTGGTTTCCAGTTTCATATTCATATTCCCTTTCTTTTTATTGTTTTCTCATTCGTCATTTCAGGCTAATCCTCTTAGCTTGTTTTTATATAATAACAATTGAAGTTAATGTAAATGCTGAATTTTATTGTTGAGTATAGATCAAAGTACTAACTGCTGCTAATTATTAAGTACTCTGAAACTACAGGTTTAATTTTACCAAAGATCCCAGGATTATTTACAAGTAATTTTTAATTCCCGAGAGCATGCATCACATGCTCAGCAGAGAACATTGACTATACAGCGGTAGTATACAATATATTGACATTTCCTTCTCTCTTTAGTGTGTTCAATCAGCAGAAGTGTTTAGATATGGTCAAAGCTAATATGCACATTATTTGGTTTTAAAATTCTCATTTGTTACTTACTCTCTGCAGAAGTAGAGGCCGAACCTAGAGCCCTGTGCATGCAAGGTCGGTGCTCTGTCCCCATGACACATCTTCACATCTGTTTTATTTCTAGTTTCTAGACAGGGTCTCCCTCAGATGTGCAGGGCGGCCTTGAACTCCCTCTGCAGCCCAGGCTGGCTTTCAACTTTCAAGTTCTCTTATCTTGCCCTTCTGAGTAGCTGGAGTTCAGAGCTGGCTTCAAGAGCTTTAGAGCATACGGCCTTCAGACTCCCTCCTCCTCCGCTTTGAAGCACGCTCATGTTCGTAACATGTACTCATCTCTGGTTCATGCGTTTTCTTGTTCCACCTATCCAAAAACTCCTTACCAGTGAGACATGCTCTGATGCTCACTGATAAAGCCGCAGGCACCTCCCATTCTATTCTCTCGACACAGCTTCATTCCCTCCTTAGCACCCCTCTCAAATAGCATTGAAAACCCCTCAGACTGAGACCTGTTTTCTGTGCTCTGTTACAAGAACAAGCACATGAACTTGGTTGCTTGATTAAGTCTGTGCAGTCGGTGGAGTACAGTGAGTGCTCCGATGTACTTATTTGTTTCTGATCTTTGTTTATTGCAAGCCAACTCATTATTCAGTCAAGAAAGTCAGGCAACTGTATTTAAGACCTCAGCTGAGAGTCATATAAGGTCATCTGAATGCAGCAGGAACAATTAACCTAATGTCTCATTACAAACCTTCCTTACGTTGTAAAATGCCCATTAGTAACTTTTTCACATTCCAGTCATATCCAAGTATAGAGCCGTTTGCTCTTACTTTTATTTCCTATCCTTCAAATGCCCTCAACTTTTTAAGTTGTCAGATCTATAAAAATGTAAAACGTGTCTTGAGCTCTGTCTCTAGTTGTCTACCGCATTATCTCCATTTCAGTATGGAGGGAAGGCAGTTGTTCATCTTGTTTCATGCCCACAGTCACTTCTCCATTCTTTTGATACAATCTCCGTTTTACAGAGTTATCCTCTAACCCTGAATGTATAGTAGGAAACAATTCAGACCTTATTAAGAAGGATACTATCTGTCATCATCTTCATGGGTTGGTCAAACAATGGACACATGACCCACAGCATCAATGGAAATTAGGCACAAATAAGTGGCAACTCAAGGGTGTGCTGGTGTCTTTCTCCTATGGTTGTGGAAGACACAGGGCATAATTCTGGCATGGATAAGATGTATTTATTTTCTACTGTCTGGTGGAGCATGAAGACAATACAGAACAAATGCAAGTTTGAAAAAAGACCTCTATGGTCCTTTATCTAGAGTGGAGACCCATGAGATTCCCCCTTCCAAGTTCCATGTCTATTGTTGTTTTCCTTCAGGTCTTGTGTAAGCAGCCTTATTGAGGCTTCATGGGTGTTGCTTCCCTGACACTTCTAAGAGTCACGATCTCACAACAGACTTCCTGTTCCTCTGACATTTTTTTTTCACTTCCTCTTCCAAAATAACTATAAGCAACTAAGAACTGCTGAGAGTGGGAGAAACAGTCACCCACTGGAAAAGAATCCCAATTGGTTAATTCAATACCAAATGGTCAGTCAGTCCTGAAATAATCATATACATACCAGTAACATGACATGACATGACTAAGTAGGTTATATTTATATGTTTGGGAGTGTGTGTGTGTGTGTGTGTGTGTATGTGTGTGTGTGTGTGTGTGTCTAAGAATGATTACCCTCTGAAGAACCAGATAGACCCAGCCATGACTAAAGCTAGATCATTACTGACAGACTGAACTGACACTTCTCCTTACTTAAGCCATAAGCAAAGGCAATGACAATAGTAAGATGATACCTTAAAGTGAGCTGTGACTTTAACCCCTTTGGAAAATTTGAGATTTACTTCTTTTCCTTTCTGCGCTGGCAAATAACAACCCCCACACTGACCCCAATTCTGGAGATGAAGCCAAGATCTTTTGAAATGCTAGACAAACTCTCCACTCCTGAATTAGCTCCCCCACTTTCTATCTCTGTAGCCATTATACTTACCATTAGCTAAGTGACTCTCAGTGACTGAAGCTCCTCCAATTCAACCAATTTTTGCGGAGACTAAAGATAACTGCAATTTCCCTTCATGTTTGTTCAGTCTGCAAGTGCAAGAGTTAATTCTCTATGGAGAAAACAATAAGATGGCATGTAAAACTTGGGGAACAACACAAAAGAGAGAGTGGATTGTAAGAGCCAGAGGCCCAGGACATCTGTTCTGAGACAACGTCTTCATAAGAAAAGGCCAGGGAGTGCAGGAACTGAAGGGGTTTAGGAGTGGATCTAGAAGAGTTGACACCGAGTGGGGAATGAAAACATTGAAACACATCCTATTTGACACCAAGAGGGGAATGAAAACATCGAAACACATCCTATTTGACACCAAGAGGGGAATGAAAACATCGAGACACATCCTATTTCCAAATCCCCAAAGAATTAATATAATATATTATTGTTTAAAAATAAGCAATTTCATAACATATTTTGTAGGTTATCCCAAAAAGTTTCCTTGGTCTCAAGTATCAGATTTCCATAGAAGTTGTTAATGAATTTCTCAATTCAAAAATATTTCAGGAACTCTTCTCTTAGGCTGAAGAGATAGCTCAGTGGGTAAGTGTGCATGCTGCTCTTGCAGAGGCCTGATTTCAGTTCCCAGCACTCACATTTGCTGGCTCACGACTTCCTGTATGTCCAGTTCCAGGACATCTAATATCCTTTTCTGCCCTCCATCAACATACACATAGAGATATACACACTTACACACTTTAATAAAAAGTAAACACAGACCTTTTAAAATGAAATAATTTTTTTACTCTTTCTGGTTTCAGTCTTTCCTAAATGTACCAAATGAGTTGATTTCAAAGACTTTTGGATTGGGTAGCTTTGGAGATAGTTAAGGATTTCTGGTCATTAGCAACAATGGGCTCAGAAAGCAGAGTGTCATGATTAGATTCTTGAATTTCAGCATAACTTATCAGAAGTGAATAAACACCATCTGTTGGTGGTGATGAACAGAGGAAAACATTCTGGATGGTATTCCATTATGGTATGCAGATGTTCACCTAAAGTCTACTACTATTCTCCTCCTGGGATAATAAGTTAACATGATTTAACATCTTAAACTAAAGCATCAAAGAAGCAAGAAAACAACAACAAACCTTTGCGAGCTCTGTAGGCCAGGATTCCACCAAAGAGCTTGAGTTAAAATAAAATTTAAAAATTCAGAAAAGCTGTGGTTCTTTCTAGAGTAAAGATTGATTTTTCAAAAAGAAAAAAAAAAAAGATTGATTTTTCTAACTTGAGTTTGCAACCAGGACAAAGGAAAGACCCATTTTCTTCCTTGTTATAAAAGGAGGTCCAGCCTCAGCTTTTAGAATTGCCTGCATTCCTTGATTTGTGTTTCCTCCATCACCATAGCCATATCAGTTTCTGGATTTAAGCAGAACATCCGCCTCCTGATCCTCCAACAGAGAAGCAAACAATACTATAAGCTCCTGTTACCAACATTTCAGTATCTTCCCCTCCATGGCAGACTGTAGCCTCTCAACTGTGAGCTGAAATAAACTTCTCTTCTGTGAAATTATTTTTGTCAAGTATTCTGTCACAGTGTTAAGAAAAAACCACTAATACGGATATTTGCATCTCTTTAAGGCTTTTTGTTCTGCTAGTATTAGCACTGGCGTGAGTGATGCATGATGGGAAATGTAAGGTTCACAATAGCGGCCCACAATGCAGCCAGCGCTACGTGTGAGACTAACGTTCTTCAACGTGATAAAGACAATTACAACTTTATGGGAAACTGTACTTTTAAAAACTGAAAACCAACAAACAAACTCAGCTCTAGGATTTAACTGAGAGGAAGGAAACACTAAGTATATCAAATACACAGACTTACCAAGTCCTCCGGGTGAAGGTCAGATTCACGGATGGAAAACAGTAGGGCTAAAAACCTGCAATGAGGACATTTGGTTGTAAAAGTGAGTCATGAACCCCTCCATATTCTCTTAAACTCTCCCAGACATTTAAAGCAGTCCTCTTTCTTTTTACAGACAAGAGCAGCCTTGCCTTACATGGAGACCATGCAAACATCTCCTCTGAAGTAGAATCCTTGTAAGGTCATGCCTGTCTACCAAGAGACCTTTCCTCCCTCATCCATTGCCTCTGATAATTAGAGATAGGTTTTATCTCAGCCCAAAGAGGGAAATAAAAGTTTCTAGCCTGTGAGGAAAATAATATTCAACGAAATCATATCCTGATTTGGCTGGTATGTACTCAGTTGATGCAGAAGATCACACATGGTGGTGGTGGTGGTGGTGGTGGGGTCAATTGGGGAGAGAAGTGTGGAATATGAAACCGAACAAAGTATGGCTAATTAGCATAGAAACATTCTGCTAAGTGTTCCAGATAAACGTTTTGGCAAATATACCTGAAATAATAGGAAGCCACTGTTAGGCTGTCCTCACAAATCTGGAGCATTGGGGGTCAAATGTAAATGAGACGAGGGTAGCAGCACAGATTTGGCAGAAAAGAGGATCAGAACACCCGCATGAGTATGTTCGAATGCATTTGCTACATGAAAGAAGTGAATCAACTGCTTAACGATGTCTCCAGGAAAGTCAAAGGCTCTTTACTAAGGCAATAGAAACTTTAAGTAGAGATCACTACCGCTAGGAACAGAATAGAGGACCTCTTTTAAGAATAGGCCTTAAGGGCTGGAGAGATGGCTCAGAGGTTAAGAGCACTGACTGGTCTTCCAGAGGTCCTGAGTTCAATTTCCAGCAACCACATGGTGGCTCATAACCATCTATAATGAAATCTGGTTATCTCTTTTGGTGGGCAGGTATATATGCGGGCAGAGCACTGTATACATAATAACTAATTAAATAAATAAAATCTTTTTAAAAAAAGAAGAAAAAGAATAGGCTTTAAACAGTGACAGGAACCCATCTTTGTTCCAGGTGGAGTTGAAAGATTTAATAGAAAGGAAAGCAAATTGGAGTCACTACCCTCAAAGGCTTCAATGAAGCAAGGTTATATCTCCACACTGTGTTCCAGCTCATTGTAAAGATGGACAAACCCAACTTTATCCTAATAGGATATTCAGTTGTCACTATAGCAAGATGCATTTGCTAGAATAAACCCTTGGAATTCAGCTACTGACTTGTTAAAATGCCCCCCCCCCCGAATTCCCATAGTGAATCTGCTTTTTATATCGCCATCCATGAATCTGACAGTCTACTGAGGGTCAGCCAATTGCCTTGATATACCAAGTTGAGCTAATTAGAGCATTGCATAGAGTGGTAGGGGGGTTGGCATCACACATATAAAGTGATGACATGGCTCCAAGGTATGGTTGAGGAGGTTTTTGTTGTAGATACAAGGGAGAATACAGCCACAGGCATCTGGAAGAGCAAAGAGAGAAATAATCAGACTGGACATGGCCAGTAGACTGAACCAGGCCATTAGAGGAGTGGAAATGGAAAATGAGAGAAGAGAAAAGGAAAAAAGCAAAGAAGAGAGAGGACCAAGGGAAGGGAAGGAGGAAGGGAGGGAGGGAGTATGAGCCAAGAGGAAGCATGGCCGAAATGGCTCATTTATTGAGGGGCGCCCTTCAACTCTCCAGGCAGAATGATTAAGAGGTGAGAATGAAAACTCAGTTCCGATTGACTTTGTCAATCTGGACCAGCCTTGGGGAGTCTGATGCCTGGTGGTTCATTGTCAGTATATTTCCTGGTGTAGTACAATCCCTGGTGCACAAGGAATCATAACTACATTGAAAGTCAAGTCAAGGTACATGTCTTCAAAGAAGATGGATGGGTTCTAGAGATAGGCTACCTACGGCAAGGCTCTGGCCTGGTCTCCCTCATACAAACAGTGTAGAGGTCATCTGGGCTATTAGCTACCTCTGATACTGGTTGTGCAAGTTTGGGGAGCTCCTGGCTGGAAGGGTCATTTAGATTTCCAGTCACTTCTAGCCAGGGGTGTAGGAACTTGGTAAGGTCTGGCCCAACAGACAACACAGATCACCAGGCTATTAATCACCTCCAAGTCTCAGCTTTCTGCACGAAAGAATGGTTTGTTTCCTTGTTTGTTTGTCTCTTTGTTCGTTTTCTTGTTGTTTGTTTTTAACATCTTTCAAATTGGAAAGACAATCTTATGTGTTCACCATTCTTGGTTTCCTTAGAAATCTATGAGCACAGAGATCTTTGTGCTATGCTCCAAACAGGTTATATAGGAATGTGAAGCTGAGGAGAAGAGGATTCCAAGAGCTGGAGATGGTTAGGGTGGACGGGGTGGTGAGAAGAGCACAGAGGAGACAGGATGCCAGAAAATGAATGAACTCTGTAACAGGTTCTTGCAATGCTGAGATGGCCTGGAGTTTGCTATGCTAATAGGAGCCTTTGGCCTGAGCGTTAGTTTGGTTGATGTCACAGGCATAAAGAGGACTAATGATCAGGGAACGCCCCTCAAGTGGTAGCCATCCCTTCTTTCCCTAGAGATCAAGAGAAATAAAAGTAGTGAAAGGGACGAAATCAAATATATTGAACACTGTTTCCTGGCCATCATGGTATGAAATGGTCTGCTCTATCCCTAATTGCCATGGATCAAAAGCATGGAAACCCTGAACTAAAATATATTTTCCTCCCTTATATTGACATTTTCATTATTTTCTACAGTGGTTAAAGTGTAAGTAGCACAGCGTTCTTAGTGTGTGTGTGTGTGTGTGTGTGTGTGTGTGTGTGTGTGTGTGTGTGTGTATTGGCAAATTGATAATCCCAGGCATGGAATTACCATTTTTGTATGCTCAGCCTCACACAGTCTTTTCATTTGATGAAGTGTCTTTAGCCTACACTTTGCCTCACTCCTGTCTCTGTCTCTGTCTCTGTCTCTGTCTCTATCTCTGTCTCTGTCTGCCTCTGTCTGTCTTTCTGTCTGTCTGTCTGTCTGTCTGTCTGTCTGTCTCTCTCTCTCTCTCTCTCTCATACAGTTTCCCCTCCCTCCACTCCTCCCGGATGGCACTCTCTCTCCCCTCTCCCCCAGAGCCACTCTCCCTCCACTTCCCTTCAGAAAAGAGCAGGCCTCCAAGAGGCCAAAGACACAAGACAAGGTAAAATCCCTGCTACCAAGGCTGGACAAGGCAACTCAACAGAAGGAACATAGTCCCAAGAGCAGGCAAAGGAGTCAGAGACAACCTGTTCCCATTGTTAGGAGCTCCCCAAGACCACCAAGCTAACAGCTGTAACATACACCGAGGACCTGGCGCAGACCCTTGCAGGCTCTGATCAAAAAAATGACTGAAAGATGGTTTATCACAGACTATAGTTGCGTTTAAACATTGTCTAAATGCACACTTTGGTTCTTAAATAATGCTGATGAATTGTGTGTTCAAAGTTTCCAAACTCATACGAACATTTGCAAGAGATCTTTTAGCGCACACAAATGATGCCCAATACTCCTGCTAATGAGGTGTGAACCTCTTGTGTATGTAGAGTGCTGTTGTTCTCATCTTTATCCCATTTAACTCACACTCAGAAAACTCAGTCTAATTTCCTCCCCTTCAAAAGGAACTGTTATTGTTGTTGTTTCAAATTTCAGCCAATTTCCTTTATTTACACTGCCTTTGTCATACGTCGATAATGTTGACCAACTTTAGGATATTTACAGATTCAAGGCAGCTGCAAACATATAATTAGATCTTATCGACCTTGGCCATATGCTTGTGAACATCGCTCTCTTCCCTCTGCCACCAAGGAGCTAAAAAACACATAGGAATTTGGCAGCATTACAAACTTCTGTATTCTTCCTCTTCCGACTGGGATCCTGGCTTCTAATGAGCTTCCGAAGCCTTGTCTGTAAAATGTTTTGCGGAGATTTTAAGGAAGCCATTTCCTCAGTAGTCAGCGTGTGCCGAGTGTTTTCTCTGTGTAAGACACTCATCTAAGACTGGGTTCCTGATGGTGAGCACTGTTGGACCCGTAAGGTCCATCAGCAGTTACCTGCCACCTAGGGAAGAAGCAATTTGTAACAGACTTCATTCTTAGCCTGCCTCACTCACAGCTCATTTTGCAGGGCAGAGGTGTCAATGATGCAAACTACATGAATGTACTGGGGATTTGTTCCTCTGATTGTTAGTTACCTCTGAAACTCGCTTTAATTCTCCTTAGATATCTAGATATCAAGTACACACGTGTGTGTGTGTGTGTGTGTGTGTGTGTGTGTGTGTGTGTGTGTGTTTGCTTTCTTGCTTTTAAGTCCCCTCTAACTGGCCTGATAGTTACTTTGTAGCCCAGGTTGGGTGTGAATTTGTAGGAATCTTCCTGCCTCAGTCTTACAAATGTGAGGATTATAGGCATGTGCCACTACACTTGACTCTAAACAAGCAAGTTTTAACATTATGAATACTTGCAGCATGTCTCAAGGAAGCAGATTTTGTAATAATTAGGTATTTAAACACATTTATTAGTGTGATTTCTGTTTTCCTACCTAAACTCTCCACTAGTAGAAGGCAACTTTGATTCTAATGCAATTACTTTGTTATGGAAAATTATATACTAACCTATATAAGCTGTTGACATTTTCTTGTATTTTATTTTCTCCTTTAAATACCATCTTCTAACAACACGAGCCAGGGATGAGTTTGCAAGCCTTATTAATAGGCATAGTTTATCCCTGCTACTTACTCTCAGTAGCAAACCAAACTGCAGAAATAATGGGAATTAAGGGCAAGATTACATAAGGCACAGGAAAGCAATAAGTAGATAGGTTGCAATTACTGTTTACATTAAGAGGGAGGCATGGAGTTTCAACCATTACAGTGATTCTCAGAGGGAGATGTCATGCTTAGCCAGGAGAGATGAAAGAACAATGTCACTGAAATGCTTATCTGGGGGCCAAAGCAGTGACAACGTTGGGTGTAGATCCCTAGCCGCTTTACTGGGACTAGGTCAGAGGCTTTACTTGGAATAGGTCAGAAACCCAGGGCTTTTTTTTTTTTTTTCATGGTAGTGAGTTTTCTGCCAAAATGCAAGCCTCATACAATGACTAGTTAGTAGCAATGTCAATAAAATAAAGAGAGATCCAACACCTTCCAGCATTCAGCAGGAATACAGTCCTGTTGTCCTCTTTTCTTCCTGGGGCTGTGGGTGGGACGCAGGATGGGGAGAAGGGGTGGGACGCTAGGTGGAGGCACATTTGAACAAAGCTGAATTTAGCTTGTATTTTAATTCATTTGTGTGGGTGCTCTTCTTCCGAGAAGGCAGAATCCAAATGATCTTCTGGGGAAAGTTTAACCATAACGAAAGCAAGGAAACTTCCAGAAATACCAGAAATCCAAGCACCTGGACTTCGGATTGTCAATGCAAGCAGCCTGTTTTCAAGTAAGCAGGTGGTTCTCATAGAGTTTACTGTCTCCACTTTCCCCTTTCCTGGATGATCCCAAAGCTCCCAATTAGATCCTGCTCCCTCCTTAGGTCTAATCCGACACAGATTTCTCTAGAGAAATAATCGCTTCAAGACTGACACGCTTTTGCTCTTACTTTGTGCAAATAATAGAACGACACCTTGGTTTTCTCTAGGTATTTCCAGCACTTGTGACAAAAAAAAAAAGAAACAACAACAAAAAAAAACTCTCCCTCTGCAAATTCAAAATAGAATAACAGAAGGGCAAACAGCAAGCTTTAAAAGGAAAACCCTGAGAGCTGCAGAAATGGCTTACAGTGCTTCTTGCTGCACATGCTTGAAGACTCGAGTTCTAGTCCCCAGTACTCACGTAAAAACTGGGTGTGGAGGTGTGACCTGCAACCCAAGGGCTTTCTCTTTGGGGTAGAAAGTTGGGTCACTATGGCTCACTGGCTGCCAGCCTGCTTTCAGGCTCAGTGAGAGAGCCTGTTTTAAGGGAACAGGGTGAAGAAGGACAAGAGGAGGGGACCAAAGTCCACCTCTGACCGCCACAGAGAAGGCCTGCGTCCAGATAGTTGCACACATTCACATGTGACATTATGAACTTGTAAAAAGTTGGCACTGGACAATGTCTTCTCCTGACTCAGCACCTGCGACAGTCATACATTCCAGGTGACAGTGCTGCAAGCCGGGGACAGCCTGTTCTGGGCTCCTGTTGCAGGGAAAAGGCCCAAGAGAACAGTTGAATCCTAAGCAGCTCCACATAATTGAGAAATAAATGGTTGTGTGTTAAGCCACTGATTTTCTGTGGTTAGTACATTATCACAGCATGACTAAATACTTCATGATTTATTCAGAGCCTAACTGTACAATTGTAAAATTGAAAAACCCAAAGTGCAACCTGAAAACAATTAAGTGATACTAGATACGGAAATTGAAGTAAAGCGCTTTACTTCTTCCGGAAACACTTTTTCAAGAGATCGTAATGTGGGTACCCCCATATGATTAGCAATATGATTAGGTTTAGTAAAATGATTGCTTCTTGTGTTGGTGTTGAAACCTTGTGTAGGTCAAATGCTTTGGTACATTTCTCTACTGGAGGCTTTTGTTCCAATTCAGTAAATCACAATAAAAAGCAACAAAGAAATTTCTACATAAAATAGACGTATTTGAGCTCAATTATTATGACGATTAACATGAAATGGTCTTAAACGTGAAGTAAGGAATATTTAAATAAACTACAATAACTATGCCAGTGTCTTCTACTGATTATTAGAGTAATATTTCTGAAAGCCACATATTAGGTATAATATGTATAATTTATCGTCCTCCATTTCTAAGTAACGGTAACCGAAGGGTTGTATTCTGGGAATATGTTTATAATAAATCAGGTTAAAATGCCCTGAACAGGAAAGGAAAGAGAGATGGAGATATGGATAATTGCTAGAAAGAAGGCAAGAGATAATTTGAGTATTGCCTGAGGGTCAGAGATAGGTCCTGGACAGCAAGGAGAAAGACAAAGTTGTAACAGAAAATCTGAAGCGTTTGAAGAGGAAGCACTGTCCAAAGATGCTTTGTTAACCCCACAAAGTCCTTATTTATCTCTACCTTGGTCCTTATATGAAAATGAGCTATACTGGCAGCAATATAGTTTGAATATAGAATGTCTTCCCAAGTCCATATCCTAAAATCGTGGTCCCCGGGCTACCTTCCCGTTATCAGCAGGGGATGGCACCTTTAGGATGTGAAGCCTTGTGAAATATGTTCAGGTCATTTGGAGTATAGCCTTGAAGGGGATTCAGGAGACACTACCCTGCCTACTCATTCCTCTTTTTCTTGCTCTTTTCCCCTCTCCTTTCCAATCTTTCTTTGGCAATGGTAGAGACTGAGCCAGGGACTCGTGTGTACAAAGCAAGCACCCAACCAGCCCTTTAGCATTTAGCATTATGTTAGTGACTTTCCAGTTCTTCTATGTTTGTCACATTGTCACCTTCTGGTATGCCCACTGGAGGACCAGAGCAATGCTTCTGCCCAGTCTTGGACTGGATCCTCCCTAACTAAACCAAAGTAAGCCTTTAACTCGTCTACAGGAGTTAACTACCTCAGGTGATTAATCAGTGATGGGGAGCTAACAGGTGCAGGATAGGGTACCCAGTTTTACCTTTAGCTCTGACCAAGAAGCAAACAGAGGCATCCACCTGTTGAGTGTGACTGGCCTAGGAGATGGAAATTTGATTTGAATATAAATCATAACATAACAGAGACATGTTAGAACCCTTTGAAGATGGAAGAGAAGTTTACTGCCTGAAGTTTAAGGAGCGTCCTTCTTCCTCCTGATGGGAGACACAATGTGCAGGGTTGGAACCCAGATATGTGGATTCCTTCCAACAGAAAGATAAAAAGCAGATGCTCCTGCAAGGAGAATATAAGATGTGCCAAAGATCTGAATGCTGAGAGTGGACAAGAATGACCACAGATTAAGGCTGAAACTCAAATGAATCGCTAAGAATTCACATGGATGTAAGTTCAATGACAACATCCAGACTCTGGGCTGCAAAAAGCCCCTGCAGTGACTTTAGCAAACTCTACTCCCTGTTGCACTGGCTCGGAAGTTCCAGGGACATACTACTTGCCTTGTTACACAACTAATAAATAACTGTTTTATTTTCATCATCATGTCTACTTTCTATGTTTTTTGAATATGTCTAACATTCGATGAATAATATTTCACTAATACTGAAATGGGATATAATTTTAGTACTCAAGGCTGAGAGGGCAGCAATAGAGGAAACAAAAGAAAATGAAAATTAGGAATGCAAGACTAGAGATCTGAGTCGGCAACAGTAGAACTAAATATATTCACTTTTACCCATTTCATATAAAACTTGTCCACAATGTTCCCCAGCTCCTAATCTCAATTGATCTCATCTGACTTTTGCCCTTAGTAGTTTTATAATCTATGTATTTGTAAAAACAATTTTAGATGGCAGCCACTAAATTATATTTAAATAGGGTTCAAAACAAATCAGAGTTCAGAAGCCACTGATGAAGGGAGGGTATAAAGACCCGAATGTCCTTATAGTCCCCTCTGAAATTCATCTTTCTATGCACCTCTCTTTTCCATGGAGGAAATCTCTGGCTGATGGTGCTGTACTGGGCAATCTGTGTGTGATGCCACGAACTTTTTGAAACATCTTTATCCCAGCTCTCTGCATGAAGGTTGCTATTGGAACTGGAGTCCAGATTAGTTTCAAGAGCTGGATTATATGACAAACATGAAGGAGGAAAAGCAGGAAAGATTTGGTTGAGGGAGGAGGGAAAACTTCTCAGATTGGAGGCAAGAGTAGACACAGCTACCCCCCCAAAAGAACAAGGTGACATTCCTAGTCTATAGGTCTTAGTGAGACCCAACCTTATCTCCCCACCACTGGGTTCTCTTGTAAACATTTCATCTACATTTTTCTCAGATTGACGAAGATTAAGCCATATCATTTGTAGATGAAGATTAGTAAGCTCTGGTAAGAGAGAAAGGGGCTCCGTCCAGAAGCTAAATAGACAAGGTGTAACGCAACTCTAACTTATCCAGAACCGTGCAAGGACAAATATGTAATAAATCTACAGTACTCTTCGAAACTAAATTAGTCAAACACTGAATAAATATAAGGTGTGTGTATCTATATATATATACATATATATTTGTTGACTAGTTCAGGTTTAAAAAAGTAAACAGTGAGTATAAAGAGTTATTTAATATGTACCCCATTATACAAACAACAGACCAATCTCTCTCTGTTGGTAGGTCAACAAGCATCTATAGAATTTATTTCTATCTTTTATGGCATTTTATCACCTACTCTGTCTATGATAAGTATGGCCTAAAATATACTTCCAAAGTACTTACTGTGTTATTCAAAAATCCAAAATAGGGATGAGCTGTGCTTCAGTGGTTGAGAGTGCGTGTTGCTCATACAGAAGACCTGGGTTTGGTTCCCAGTACCCATACCCAGTGGCACATATCTGCCTATAGGTACAGTTCTATAAGATCCGGAGCCTTTCTTAGGCTTCTGTAGACATCCATACCCAGATACCTTGCATACATACATAAACACACATGAATAAATAAAATAGATTTTTATGCTCATATTAATGAACTTATTTTAACAATATTCTTTATGGAAGGATAACTTTACAAAATGAAAGTAACTACTTTTTAATTTTCATGTAAAATTTTTATTAACTTTTACATTATAATCTAACTGTACATTATTTTATAGCCTTGACACTTTATTCGACTATTTCTAGTAAATGGGAAATTATATTTTCTTTGATGATTCACGACTAAAAATAGAAGAAATACTAGGTGAACTCAATTTGAATTAAACTGGAATTATTCTTATATCCTTCTCAATTTTTCTTGAGTGAAAAGTTTTCTCCTCACCAGGCAGAGAGAGAAAAAGACTCAGCATCCAAGGATATGACAGGTTATTTAAATTTGTTTAATTAATTAATTAAAAATTTTTACTTTAATTGTATGGCTGTTTTGCCTTTACGTGTGTCTGTGCAGCTGCTGCTTGAGGAGATGGCGAGCCTCCATGTGGGTGCTGGGAGTCAAACCCAGGCCCTTTGCAACAACAACAATCACTCTGAACCACTGAGCCACTTCTCTAACCCATCATAGGGTACTGTTAAAGAAGGAAGAAAAGTGAAAATGATGCTCAACTTATTCTTTTTATCCAGGGATAATGAGTCCCTCGTTTGGAAACTGAAAGCTCCATAAGCGATGGTCTTTCAATACAGAGAGAAGCCTTTTCCCAGAAGCCCCAGGAACTTGGAATGCCTTCTGGTTTGGCTACTCTGGTGGATTAAAACATTTTTCTGCACACAAGGCAAGGGTTCCCTTTTCATTCATCTTATAAATTCAGCCCTGCTTTTCTTTCTAGGTCTTTCCATTCTCTGTCCGATGTCTCTGGCCCTTGAAGATTGTTTGCTTTGTTAGTGGAGTTAGTTGATACCCTAACATATACATATCTATTCTCCTATCATCTATAATACGTTATAACCGTCACCAAGTTTCTTGGGCTTGGTTCTCTGCTCCTGTTTGGCTAACTTAGGGCAAATTATTTTACCAGCTTTGTCTTATGGAACCAATCAACGTATTCATCAGTTGTGCTTGGAGTAAAATAAGAAAATGCCAAAGTAGTAATGTGCAAGGAGAGAAAAATATATAAAAAATAAAAATAGCAAAGCTAAATCAATTCAGTTAGAACTTATTAGGCATAAACAATGATGAGAAGCAGCCAACGCAACCATTTATAGACAGAGAATGTGAGTCAGTCAGGGTCATGGCAGAAATAAATATGTACACTGAAGACGGCTTTAAAAAGTTGATCATTTAAAGGGCCGGGGACATTGCTAAGAGGCTAAGAATGCTTTCTGCTCTTGCAGAGGACCCAAGTTCAGTTCCAAGCATCCACATTTAGCAGTTCAGAGCTTCCTATAAGTCCAGCTCCATGGAATTTGACAGATCTTCTGGCCTCTTGGGTACATACATACACACGTACATACAAGCAAAGAAATTAAAGAAAAATGTATACACACATATATATGTGTGCACGTGGGGTGTGTGTGTGTGGGGGGGTGGGTGGGTGGGTGTTTGTAAATGTATGCCTTACAAGCAGGCAGAACTGTGTTGAGTCTTCAGCACCCATATTAAAGCTGGGTGTGGTGACTCAAGATCATATTCTCAGTGCTGGGGAAGCAGAAACAGGTAGACCCCTGCTGTTCACTGTTCAGCCACTGTAGCTTACTTAGCAAGCTTCAGGATAATAAAAGGCCCTGTCTCAAAAAACCTGAGAAGCAAATGAGTTGTCGTCTAATCTCCACAAGCACATGCCCACACGTGTACCTGCATGCATGAACTATTAGGGAGAACTTTCTTTTGAAAGGATTAATTATTAATTGACAAGAATTGTAGCTTTTTGAAGGAGACCTAAGTTACTGCAATGCTACAGCTCAGTGGGAAGACCACCAAGAGAATTAGAGGCTGACTTCACTCTTGTGCCCTACTCACTGCTCAGGTGATGCTTTGGACCAAACTTACACTGAAGGCAGAGAGCAACGGAGACTTTCTGGTGAGTATCGCCAGTAGCATTTTGGCACACTGCTAGGCTTTAAACTGTGAAGAGGGGACCTGTGGGTGCAGACAGAGCTCTCCAGCCCACTTACTAAGAATTTCTACTCCCACCTGTATTTTCCCAGTGGAGTGCATAGTGCCTCAACATTGAGGAACTTACAAAGTCTATTCAATAATTGCAATGCAATTGCAAATGCAATGGCTAACAGAATACATCAACTTATCTCTATAATAGGTGCATATGTGGAGTGAAGGGCATCATCTTTGGGTATGTTTAAGAATGGGTGTCTAGAAAAGGTTAGCCTATGACTTGTTGCAGATAACAAAGAACATGACAGTCTTCATGGTACCCAGGCATCCTTTGATCATTTAAGAATCTAAATTTAAGTTAGCTAGAGGATGAAGAATCCATTATTTCCCGTTGATTGAGCAATAGTGCCAATCAGTCTTGTCCTGCCCTATGACATCATAGCGCTAGGTTCTCAGGCCTTGGCTTTGGTGGACTCAGACCCTCCTTCCTCATCAACCTCAATTCTCAGATCTTCACTCTAAGACTGAGTAGAACTGGGTTGTCAGTACATTGTGGATTTTTCTCAAGCTCTGGAAGTGTAAGAAAGAACATCACTAATAGACCTTTTACATCTATGTCGATATAAATGCGTATATGTTGCACACAGATCCATGTCTATAGATCCGTCATGTTTTCAGTTTGACTGAAGAGCTCTGACATACACAAAGGATGACATTTCATTAGCTATAATTTCATCAAATTCAAAAGTTTGGTAACTTCTGGTGTTATCTATATGACAAATTGGAGCTGAAAACAAAGGGGGAAACTATGTTAGCGTCCCCAGCTCTTTATGAAGCTTAGATCTGGTTGAAATGGGTTTTCCATCCTCTCTCCTTCCAATCTGGCTTGTGGTTTTCTCACTTCATTTTAATATCAAAATATATCAATTTGTCTGTAAAGATCATCTTATAATAATAGGGTTTATAATTATTGTGGCATGGTGAACTCCTTAAGCTGGCTACTGTCACCCAAAGAGATTAACCATATATGGAAGATGGTCTCTTGATCTATATTAACATTCTTCACAAGTGAGTGTCTTTAGTACTACAACACTGAAGGCCAGAAGAAATGTGCCTTGGACTTGATGGTTTTCAACATTTTACAAACAGATTGAAGAATCCATTTCAGGGGGGAAAAAAAAGCATACCTGATACCTGAAATTCCATAGGTCTTAGGGTGGTCTTATAGGAGAGATATATAGAGTTATAATTTTATATAACAAAGGAAACATTTAAGGTTGTTTAAATTAGCTAACACATTTAGAGTTGTTCCTACTGACAGATTATTTGACATCTTATAGCACCACTATGAAACAATTACTTTAAAGCTGAGGATGCAAACTCCTTTGAGAGCAAGCACCTTTTATATACCATGCTGAGCATTGTATCATGGGGCCTTATGGCATCTCCAGGCATGGAGGAGGTTATCAATCTGTACTGAAAGTGGAAGATAGGTGTGTCTAAGAATGAATGAAAGTAGCAGGGAACACAATAGAAGGTGACACAATGACACCCACGGAAAAAATATCTCAAGGAGTAAATCTCTGATCAAGTACCCAGGACTTTATGGAAATAAGACTACATAGTTGTGTGGCAAATCCTTTCAAGTAGTACAATCATGTAAAAATTTGCATGCAATGCAAATTACATTACAATTTGAACCTCCATTTTCTCATAAAAATTGCCAACAACTTTCAAGTGTTAAGTATGTTTTATCATACCTGCAGCACACAAATAATATTCAATACTGAAAATATTAATTCTACCTTTATTACCAGTGGCAAATATATATTGTATATTTAATGTATCCCAGATAATATAACAAATCATTAGGTAAATAATACTTAAGTAGCCACAATGACAAATTCTACAGAATTACTTTTGGCCCCAGGTCAAGAACATAGGGTCTTAATCATTACACTCAATTATAAAAATGGGTGTAAGTTTTCTAAACTATCCTGTGTCTATCTGGAATACGCTCTTCCCTAAATATCTAAACTTCTCTGAGAAGTCTGTTAAATTGGGAAGGGCAGAATTTACAAGGATTCATCGCCATGTGGTGGCAGGTGTCACCAGAAAGGCTCCAAGGACATTGGGAGAGGAGGAGGAAAAGGACACTTGGGAAAAAGAAGAGGAAGTGGAAGAAAACTAGGTTAACACCAGTGGTTGTCTCCCTGGAGTGTGACATACACTGTTAAGCTGTTTCCTCTCCAAGTCCCTGGAGCAGCTGTTGATGCAGGTCCTCTCTGTCACTCTGAGGGAGCTTCACATTTGACTGGGTGACACTTGACTGTGTGGATGTTGTTGTTTTTCTGTTGTGAGAACACAAAAGTACTTTGTGACTTCCCATGAAGACACTAAGGGACTTAGAACACCATTAGTTAGGCAGAGGGGGCAAGCTTCTTTCCTGGCAGACATGGAGGCTGCAGACAATGATGTTTATTGCCAGCCCTTCTGCCTCTGTAATGAGGAGCTCCAGGCAGCTTTGCTCTGCGATTGAGATAGAGTGCACAAGATGCCCAATTAGGAGCAAATGACTGTAGTCTTTAGTGGAAGTGATGAACTGGAATTCTCAGATGTAAACAGAAATGAGAGATTGATTATAATGTTTGAGAGGGATTTTTTTTTTGTACAGCAGTACCATAGGTTTCAAAGAAAATGTTTTCAATAAAAACACTGCCTATTAGTTGCAAGAATTGTAAACTCACTTATGCAGAAATAATGAACTTTAAAAACATGCTACATCATATTGCAGAATAGCCTTAAGTTTTAATCCAGTTCTCATAAAATGCACATTATATAAATAATGTGGTGTCATGTATATGAGACTTTTATAACATTAATTTCAAAACTGGGTAAAAGTCAAGGAATCTAATTATAATTTCAATCATGAACATTAAAATAACGCTAAAAATGGACATAGAGCTCTAATGGGGATTCCCCAAAGCAATTTAATTTTTTTATTTATTAAATATTTATTGAATGTCTGAGGTGAGCAAACTAAAACAAAGCCACAAAAAGGATAAAGACACAGTGCAGTGCGTTGTTCAGGAAGAAACGAACTAGGGCTTCCAGCTCACCAGCTCTTAAAGGACTCCTGCAGGCACCATGTTGCCAAGGGTTACCTTTCTTTCCAATTCGATTAATCCCAATTGGGGCCCTTTCCAAAGACTTTTGTACTTATGTTCTATATTTTTGTAGAATGTACACTTTTCATTAGATTTGAGGTTTTAATAAAACAAAAACACTTTCAGGTTTTTTTTTCAATTAAAAAAATAATAAAATAAATATTTATTGAACGTGTGTCATGTTGGATACTGTTTCAATTGTTTCATGTACATCAGTGAACTAGCACAGTCACTGTTTTTGATAAGCTCATATTCTACTAAGGGCCAAGTGGTATTTTAAAAAATACCAAATAAATAAATTATTTCACATATTAGGGAGGAATAATGTACGGTAGATGAAGACCGAGATAGAAAAGAGAAGAGTTAGGAAACACCAGCAGGAAAAGGATTTAAGACAGGAAGTGAACATGTAGAGAGCTTAAGGAAGACAGTTCCTGGTGGGGAAGCAGACAGTGGGAAGGCATAAGGGGAAGACGTGTTCCAGATGTTTGACATCCAGTATGGAAACTAAACTGTTGGAAATTATGGAAGAGTCTATTGAGAAGGACAGCACTGGGAAATGGAAATAGGACCTAGTCACACAGCTCTTAGAGGCTTTGGAAAGGACCCGGCTTTTATACAGAAAAAGATTAACAGTAAAACACCACCCACTGTCATCAGAAGAGCAGGTTGAGCTACTTCTTTCATTTGTCCCTCTGATCTCAATGCCGTGAATAGAGTGTATGAAGAGTCTGAGTGGAAGGGAGTATGTTGAAGCTTCGGGGATAGGCAGCCAGTGATGAAGGGGTCCAGGCCGAGGCAGTGACAGTCAAGGCTTAAACAAAGAACCTGCCTAGAAGTCTCTATGCCATACAGCTAAGCTCTGCACCACAGCCATTTTAAGGAAGTTGGTGCTAAAACAACGACAACAGCAAAAACAAACACCCTAGACCAAATTGCCTTTCTCAGGAAGCAGGGGACAATTTACAAGTCATGGGGTGACGTTCTTGGAGAGTAAAATCCTTTCTTGAAGAATCTTACTTTAATTCCACTCATAATCAAACCAAAGTAGGTAAAGTTGAGTGTATTAATTCTTTTACAATTGTATAATCAGCAAATTAGCAAAATTTTTCTATAATATTCAAATAATATCTCAGTCTAGAATGTTCTTCTAGTATTATAACCATGAAAATAACGCCTTAACCCTTATTCACAGTTTGACTGCACCCACACTGTGTGTGTGTGTGTGTGTGTGTACATGTGTGTGTGCTGCTCTGCATGTCCATGTACTCAAACACGGAGGCCACAGGAAGGTGGCAGTTACCCTGCTCTATGTGTGTGTGTGTGTGCATGTGTGTGTGCTGCTCTGCATGTCCATGTACTCAAACACGGAGGCCACAGGAAGGTGGCAGTTACCCTGCTCTATCACTTTTCATCGTGTTTACCATTTACTGAGTCGGTCTATCCCTGAACCTGGACTAGAAAGTAGTGATCATCCTGCCTCTGTACAGCACAGTGTTGAGGTTACAGGTGTGGCTACGCCTGGCATTTGACTTCCGGGGATTCAAATGAAGCAGGTCCTTACGATTACATAGCAAGTGCTCTTCCCCACTGAGCCATCTGCCCAGGCTCCCAGGTACAGTTTTTCTACCATTTTTCCCCACTCTGTTTCCTTCATTTCTTTTGAATTCTTTTTATATTACTGCCATTTTTTCGTTATTATTTACTCTTTCGAGATAAACTAATTTTCTAAAAACATAATGCAATATATCTTCACCCAATATTGTCTCTTTTCCGTAACTTAGAATAAGCATGTATGACATATATTTTCTATGAATTTACTTTAGCCATTACTCTAGAGACCCTCAGCTGGAGCTTACAAGCACATAACACTAGCTGCAACATGCTAAAATATGACTTTAAGGAAGATTTTCTGACTTGAAATATATATATAGCAGTTTATCCCAATAACGTTTACCAGATGGATTGCTGAAGGCTAATTATTAGAATTTCTAGTCTGTAAAACAAGCTATATGTAACCATGTTTAAGAAGCCGTGATATCTTTTCTGGGAATGTGTGAAGCAAACTGATTCTTCTGAATAAATTTAGGACAGATCTCTGAATTTGATGACTTTTTCCAGAAGGCCAAAAGAATGATGGCATTGCCCTTAAATTCAAATTGATTCATTAATTAACCCATTTATTCATTCAACAATAATTATATGCTGAAGGGCTATTATTATTTTTAGAAACCCTGACACTGCCCTAACAACTAAACATGTTTGAAAGGACCAAAATGGTTATCTTGTAAGAAAATACAGAAGAAGAAAAAATTGTATGGAAATGTGTTTCATATAACATAAAAGAAATTAACTAAGTACTTGTGTATGAATTCATTTCAAATGAAATTTGGTTGTTCAGATTAATTTGCAAAAACTTAAGCAGAGAATGATTAAAATTTGCATCTCTTTTCTAATTCTGATGGTAATTTGAAAAGAGTTTTTTTTAATTGACCATCCATCCAAATATAGTATTGAACATTAGTAATAAGAAGATGCCAAACAAACAGAAGGAAAGCTATCTTTCTGTTTATAGTAATGTCTGTTCTACTTTTGAGGTCTCTTTACCATTTATTAGTTTCCCTAATAATAAGGTAAAGCATTTGCCATGCAAGGGTGAGGACTTCAGTTTGAATCAATATGAAAATACCTGGATACAATAGTGCTCTTGTGGTGGGGGGGTCACGCGGGGTGGGGTGGGGTAGGAGGTAGAGACGGAAGGATCCCCACGGTCTGGGAAACAACAACAAGCAAGCAAGCAAGCAAGCAAACACCTGTCTTGAAGAAAGTGAAAAAGAATGACTACTGTTGAGTCATCCTTCTACACTCAATGCATGTTCACACACACACACACACACACACACACACACACACACACACACATTCCCACTCCCCACTCATTGGATACCTATTACTACGGGATCTTTCTGAGAACTTAACAGGCTACGTATGCATATCCAATGTTACATTATATTATGTTACACATATGTTATAGACCGTATATATACACATATTATAACCTGTGTTATACATATGTCATGTCATAACACATATGCGTCTATTTCCAAGTTTGGGTCACAGCCCCTTGGGCATCCCTGAGAGTCCTGAGACGAGCTAACATGCCATAACAATTCTGTGAACTTTCTAAATATGATTTTGGTCTTTCGAATGCTGATGAATTTGTTTCCATGCAGGGTATCATTACGTGTCCCTTAGTATAAGATAAAAAGAGAGGTGCTAACCTGTGCTAGGACTAGTCGTGCAGTGATGCTCATGCACACACCTGCTGTTTCAATCCATCTACAATACAACTCTTACAGCTTAGACTCAAACATTGTGGAATAGGGGGAAGGAAGATGAACAATCAGAAATTCAGGACATCTCCTGTGAGACAGGGCTCTTATAAATGTCATAAAGACTCTAACTATGAAATCTCAACAACATGGTCACCTAAACAAGACCTGCCCAATGACATTAGTAAACATTTTGTCTCAGATCAAGAAGATCTCCCAAGGCTCCTGTCCCCCAGATGAAGAGCTATAGGCAATGTTAATAGCTTCTTTTTTGTTAATTTGTTTGTTTGTTTGTTTGTTTGTTTTGAAACAGGGGTTCTCTGTGTTTAGTCCAGGCTGTCCTAGAACTCACTTTGTAGACCCACGTCTGCCTCTCAAGTGCTGGGATTAAGGCATGCATCACCACACCCAGTGTTCTGAGAGGGTGAGGATCAGTTTTCTCCAGAGAGAAGTTCACTGCTAGGTTATCTGACCTCAAGTAGTCATCCTAAAATATAGAAGAACAACATTAAATGAACTCAGTGCTTTTACTTATGTATATGCATACATATGTGTTTGTGTACATATGCATATATGTGTATGTATATAGCCTTTATAAATAGATTACATATATATGCACATAAATAAAATATATTATTTAGTTATTATTGCTATGCATATAGAAATATGTATATAAAACAATAATAATTAAATAAAGAGATTAATAATTTCAAAGGAAGTTGGAGACACATAGGTATTCCAGAAGGGAGCACAAGAGGTATAAATTATATAGACATACTACCCATGTATAAAATTCTTTAAAAGAATGCACATTTTAAATAAAAATGACATAACAAAGAAGCAAAAACAATTCTAGTTTCTCTTAGAGCATCCAAGAGGAAGCAATGGAATATACTGATTGTATTAAGTTCCTCCTACTTAATACATAGATAACATTTTTGTGTGTGTGTGCTAAAACAGGGCACATCATCTGCTGCCCTTATAAACACAGTGCCGGCCTTCTGCTTATACAACTGTTTGAGTGCAAGCTGAACTGACTTCTTTTCTTCAGAGAGTACTATTTTTACTTCAGAGAAAACTGACAGACAAGTGCAGTTATTCAGAGTTGGGTTTTGGCAGAAATTTGGTTGAAAATGAACAAAGTGAACCTGTCAGTTCAAGGAGTGATGCTGACAGGATTTTCTGCTGGTGATAAACTTTAAGCTTTTGTGAGAAAATTGGAATTGGAAAACTCTGACACTAGCTTAGCTGAACTTGCCATATAGTCAAGGAATTTGTTGATTTTGAGAATGATATTGCTTCAGATTATGAATGAAATGTATCACTATCATAAGAGAGATATTTAACTGTATAGATATTTTCTAAATAATCAATGCATGGTATTGAGTTATGTAAGAAGAGAGGTGGACATATATTTGTGGAGCCTGTTTATTACATGAGAAGTTTTCTTTTCCTTCAAACACAGCAGATCTTTTCTTGGGTACCATAATCTAGCTTGCCATCCATGGTCTTTAGAACTTGAATTGTATTTCTCCAAAATCCTCTGGCTTTTAAAGTTTCCATTGAGAAATCAGCCAGTATTATTACAGGCATTTCTTTATGTGTCACTCATTATTTTTTTCTTGCAACTCTCAGTGTCTCCCTATGTGTTTTTATATACTTATTATTTAATTATAATATACTGTGAGGAGTTTCTTTCCTGATTCTGCCTCTTCAGAGTTCCGTCTGCTCCTTGTAGCTATATATTGCTCTTTCACTTTGGGGAACTGTCTTCCATAATTCTGTTGAAGGTCTTGCTTTCTTTTCCATCTCTGCCTATCATTTGAATACCTAATCATTTCAGGGTGTTTTACAGTTCCTGCATGTTTCTATCTTATGTTTTCCCCATACTCTTGGCTCGTGTGCTCTAATTCATCCTGTTTGTCTTCAATCTCTGATAGTCTATCTAATATTTTATCCACTCTACTTGTAAGACTACGTACGCTCTGATAGAGTGTCCAATCCCAAATGGTCATTCCTTAACAGTGTACATGGAGAAGTAGGGACAGCAGGTCATAAGCTATATATGTGTGACAATAAAATTAATGAAGAAGAGGCCATAGACTTGAGAGGGAAGGAGGGACTGAGCAGAGGGGAAGAAGGGTGGGTGGAAATTACGTAGATACAGTACTCTTATGAAACTCTCGAAAGACATTTTTGAGAAAACCAAAATATTAATTTAGAATATGCAGAGTGCAGGATACAAATGACTTACTTACACTGTAGGAGATGAGACCTATTTTCATAGAGTTTTTAGAAAATATTATAATAATCATTAATTAGCAGCTCATAATTAGTTTGCTCTAAAAAGTAATCACAATTATCTCAAAATACATAAAAATGGTCTTCATTTTTTCTAACACAATTCCAAGGCTACTATTGTTTTGCCGTTCTCAGACACAACATCAGTGTGGGTTTGTTCCTATAAGTCAACCACAATACTTGACAATAGACTTAGGACACACACCAAAACGATAGCTTAAATGTTATTAATAACTCAAATACTAAACACAACATGCAAAAGAAGTGATCAGTGTCTTTTTCTCCAGTTTTCATTGGGGAAAGTATGCTTTTCCCAACAAGACATGTTATATTTATATAAATGGCCTAAAAATGTCTCTCTGGTTTGTGCAATATTTTGATCATCTAGGAAGTACTACAGGACCAATAATTAATTACAAGAAGTGTGAAATTAGACAGATATCTCAAAATCCTGTTTATGCTTTGAAGAGGAAAGAAAAAAATAAAAGCTGTTGAGTTCAGTCAGTAGATTCTTTGCCACAGACTGGTATTCTAAGCTGAAGACAAAGCCAAGAGTTCTAGCGTCAGAGATAACTTTTTTAGAAGTCTGTAACCACAGGCTAATGTATTCATCTGCATCAAGCTCCAACTCCCTAAGAAAAAACTTATGACCCTACAACTTGGAACAGAGCTGCCTGGATGAACGTATTCAAACTCATCTCATCCCCAGACAAACATGGAGGGTGCTCATTTCTATGGGAAACTGGAAAATATCAAACTCATAAAGGATCAGTAGAGCATTGGCTGCCAAGGACAAGAAGGTAAGAGGGATGGAGGTAAGGAGTATTTTGCTCATTGGGTTCATGGTGTTACCAAAACTCATTTCAAAGATCAGAGTAAAACACTTCTTCCTAGTTATTATAGGTAGCTCTACTGAATTTAGTTTTTTTGAGAGTCAATATTTTCGAGAATAAATCTTTTAAGGGTTATCAAAGGCACAAAATAATAGCTAGTGTGATGCGATAACTAACTTAATTAGAAAATTCACTTATAATTAGTGTGATGATGTAGTAATTAACCTAATTAGAACATGCACTCATAATGCATATGTTACCAAGGCTTACATTGTACATCATAAACATACGCAGTATTACTTGCTGGCTGTTCCTGAAAAAGAAAAAAAAACAAACTGAAAAATGTTTTTTAAAAAAAGCACCTTTGAGCTGAGCATATTCCATAGGGTGTACACAGGCAGTCCTTACAGACATCTGATGTGAGCATCAAATGGAATATTTTTAAGGATAAAATTTATCCTTCTTACATTACATCTCAGCCATAATTTCCCTTACTTCTTCTCCTCCCAACACCCTCTCCATCTCCTCTCTCCCACAGATCCACTCCTCTTCCATTCTCCTTGAGAAAAGAATAGGCCTCCCAGGGATATCAACAAACCATGGCATAGCAAGTTGCAATAAGGCTAAGCACAAACCTTTGTATCAATCCTGGAGAAGGCAACCTAGTAGAAAAAAAAAAGTTCCAAGAGCAGGCAAGACAAGTAACAGACACCCCTCCCACCCACTGTTAGGATTCCCACAGGAACAAGTTACACAACCATAACATATATGCAAAGGACCTAGGTCAGACCCGTACACAGCCCATGATTGACGCTTCGATCTCTGTGAGCCCCTATGAGCCCTGCTCAGTTGATTCTGAGGACCACGTTCTTGTGGTATCCTCAACCCCTCTGGCCCCTACCATTATTATCACCTTCCACTGCACCATTCTCCCATCTTTGCCTACGGTTTGGCTCTGGGTCTGTGTTTCTGCCCTCATCAGTGGCTGGGTGATGCTTATTTGATGAGACTTGGGCTAGGCACCAATAGATCTATGAGTAAAGCAGAATATCATTAGCCATCATTTCATTGACCTTATTATTTTATTGACTGACTGACTAACTGCTTTGTTGGTTGGTTGGTTGGTTGGTTGGTTGGTTGGTTGGTTGCCAGTTGTGTTTGATTCTATCTTAGATCTCTGGGCTATCTAACCTCTTGTTCTTGGCCATCAAGCCAGTGTCATACCTGAGCTCCTTCTTATGTTGCGGGCATCCAATTGGACAAGCTGGCCACTCCCACAAGTTCTGAGACACTATTACCCCAGCACACCCTGCAGGCATGACAGATGGTAGGTTGAAGTTTATATGGCTGGGTTGATATTCCAGTCACATGGCTAGAAGCCTTAACTGGTTCTAGAAAATAGTATCCACCATTACTAGTAGCCTTCCCTAGGGTCACCCTCATAGATTTCAGGGAGTTCCCACTGTACTAGCTTTCCATATCACCCCCCCCCAAATGACTCCCAATTCCAGTCATCGCTAAACCTGAGTGAGGTATCCCAGATCCAGAAATATAAACATGGTATTTATTCACTTGTAAGTGGATATTAGCTGTTGAAAAAGGATAACTGTGATACAAGCCACAGAACTGGAGAGGTTAAGTTACAGAAGGCTCAAGGGAGTATGTTATGATCTCCCTGGAAAGGAGAGAAAGATTTTCTGGATAGACTGGGGACAGATAGAGGTGGGAACAGGAGGGATATAATACTGGGGTAGAAAATACCTTTTATCTTTTAAAAAGTACTTATGAAAGGATTCACATTTATTACATGTGGAAAATATATAATGTGTGGAAATAGATAAATAACTCAAAATATAAGAAGTTTGAAATACACTTATCTTAGGGAGCAGAGTTACCAATGACTTTTGCCTCCATTAATAATAATTTTCTATATAGATTGGATATAATTTAGATATCATAGTTACATATTGTAGACTGCTTTTACTATTATATAATGAACATTACCATCTAACTGTTGTCTTAAAAAACAATTATATTAATATGTTTAACTCTGATTTACTCAACAATAACTGGCAAATTATTTCCTTATATATATATGCATCTTCATGGAACATGTTTGCATTTTACCATATGCCGTTAGAATATATTTATGTATCTTTAAAAATCTCTATTTTATAGGAGAAGAAGTGCCAGTCCTACTACAACTTGGGATGCAGAGGCAGGTTGATATCCATGGGAGGCCTTACTATTTTTGAGCCCTTTCTAATGAGAAAGGATGGCAGGGAGGTGAGTTGAGAGAAAGAGTGACTGAGAGGAGAGGAGAGAGGGGAAACTGCAACTGGGGAATAAAATAAAAAATTAATTAGAAAAGCAGAATGTCTATTTTATATATCATCATATAAAATTACCATAATATTACCATATTATCGTATTGCTAATAATAGGTACTTATTCATAATTAGTGTCTTTTAATGTTTTACTCAGATATGCGGTTTATAACATTTAACTATTAATAAAAACCTTTGAGTAGTAATTATTTAGTGTTGTTTTTCAAAAATGTTAGATATATTATTAAATTTGTTTAAAATTAATTATTTGATAGTTTTATACATTTTTTAAAATTATATTCACCTTACAGTTTCACCCAGCTTCCCTACCCAACCAACTTTGGGTCTATTTTTGTTTCAACTCTATCTGATCTAATTTATTTTACCCAAATACTTTTAGGTGTGTAGACACACTCTTCGAAAAAACTGTGGTCACTGCCATGAAAGCCAGGAATTAGAAAAGACCTAGATGCCCCTCCATAGATGAATGAGTTTTAAAACGTGGTACTTTTACTCCATGGAATATAACTCAGACGTTAAAAATGAAATCATGATATTTGCAGATAAATGGGAGGAACTGAGTCAGGAGTAGGCATCATTAGTGAGATATCCCAGACCTCGAAGAAGAAGAAAAAAAAAGTATGTGTTTGCTTATATGTAGATGTCAGTTTTTAACTCAGTGATAAACAAACTACAATTCCTAGAACCTTGGGGGTTAGGTATAAAGGAAGGAACCATGGTGAGACCATAGATCTTCCTTGGAAGCAGTAATAGAATACAAACTTATTGATGAGTAGAGGGACTGAAATGGGACAGTCAAGTGCTGATGGAGTAGGAAGAGAGTGACTAGGGAAGAAATACCAGGTAAAAATAGCTAAAATAGAGAGCCATTTGAGCAGTAGTATGGAAAGAGAGACAGAGAGAGGCAAGCAGACAGACAGAGACACACAGAATTAAAAATATTATCTTTTCTTTTATTCTTTTTCCTTCATGACAGGGATTCTCTGTGTAGCCCAGGCTGTCTTGAAACTCACTCTGTAGATCAGGCTGGCTTCAAGCACACAGAGATCCATCTGCCTCTGCCTCTCTGAGTGTTGGGATTAAAGGCATCTACCACCACTGCTGGGCTAGAAGCATTCTATTTTTTTAAATTTTGTATTAATTTATTCTTTTTTTTAAACAGGTTTATTTTTTTTATTAATTTATTCTTGTTACATCTCAATGTTTATCCCATCCTTTGTATCCTCCCATTCTTCCCTCCCTCCCACTTTCCCCTTATTCTCCTCCCCTTTGACTGTTCTTGAGGGGGATTTCCTCCCCCTGAATATGCTCAGAAGCATTCTTTTAAAAATCATTTTACTGTTTTAAAATTTGTAGTTTCAAATACTTTCCTTTTATCGTTCACCATTAATTTAGAAGACTTCAAGAGAGTTGACCTTTATCAGGTGTGTTGACACATAACTAACACCAACACTTCAGCAACAGAAACAAGTAGATGTCATTTAGTTTGGGGTTAGCCATGTTTACACCATGTTCCAGGCATTCAGGGCTCTATGATTTAAATTTATCTAAAGAAGTTACTTCTTTGAAAATATAAGTCCCTTCAGAAGCATGATTCTCTTTATTCCATGTATATCTTCTTAGAAGTGTTTTGTTTGTTTTTTTTGTTTTTGTTTTCGTTTTACTTTGGCAGTAAGACAACTTGTACTTTGCAAAATTTTTACATTGTATCAAAAATTTGTAATATCTAGTCAGTCTTAACTGTCATCATGCCACAGCCTAGAGCCATCCAAGAAGGGAAGCTCAATGCATGTTCGCCTACATCAGTTTAGCCTTTGAACAAATGGCCTGTGCGGGGTTGTCATTAGTGTGCAATAACTTAGGAAGGCCCCACCCACTGTGGACATCACCATTCTCTGTGGTCCTGGGATTTACAAGAAAGCTAGTTATGAGCCTGTGTGTGAGCCTGTGTAGCTTTCCTCCAGGGTTTCTGTTTCAAGTTCCTCCCTAAGTTTTTGTTCTAACCTTTAATGAGGCATTGTAACCAGGGAATGTAAACCTTATAAACCCTTTCCTCCCCTAAGTTGCCTTCAGTCAGTGTGTTTTCTCACAGTTACAGAAAGAAAAACAGGACTATATTAGAATCCTTAGTAAAGTTGTCAGCTTACTTAGAAAACAACCAATCTGCTCAGCCAGAACTATTGCTCAGTGCATAAAGGTATCTATCACCAAGCCTGGCAGTCTAGATGGAACCGTGAACCTTACATTGTGAAGAGAGAAAACCAACTCCCTCAGGTTGTCCTCTGACCTCCTCACGTAAGAGTTGTAGATGCACACTCATACACACACATGCACATGCACACATATACATACACAAAACAGTACACATATACACTACACGTAAACAGTATGTAATTTGAAAACAAGACGTGAAAATTTGTGGCTTAAAAGCAATCTACAGATTCAACACAATCCCTATCAAAATACCTACACAATTTTTTAAAGACATTGAACGTTCAATTCTGAAATTCATATGGAAAAACAAAAGACCCAGAATAGCTAAAACAATCTTGTACAATAAAAGATCCTCCGGAGGAGTCTCCATACCTCATCTCAAGCTGTACTATAAAGCAAAAGTAAGTAAAACAGCATGGTACTGGCACAGCAACAGACTGGTTGATCAGTGGAATCGAATCAAAGACCCAGATATGACATGTTCATAGCAGCCTTATTCATAATAGCCAGAACATGGAAACAGCCTAAGTGTCCCTCAGTAGAAGAGTGGATAAAGAAACTGTGGTACATATACACTATGGAATACTATTCAGCTATTAAAAACAAGGAATTCCCGAAATTTGTGGATAAATGGATTGAGCTAGAAATGATCATAATGAGTGAGTTAACCCAGAAGCAGAAAGAATCAAATGGTATATACTCACTTATATCTGCATACTAGCCCAAGGGCCATGTCCCACAAAAGCCTTCACTTACCAGGAAACTGGGACAGAGGGGAAGGCATCCTATTGGGACTCTAAATGAGAGATGCATGGGAGAACAGCAAAATAAAAGGATACAGAGGGTCCTAGAAATCTATAAGTAGAACAATATAATAGGCAGATTTGGGCCCAGGGGTCCCGCTCACACTAAGGCACCAGCCAAGGACAATACAGGAGGTAAACTTTAAACCCCTTCCCAGATCTAGCCAATGGTCAGAATATTCTCCACAGTTGAGTGGAGAGTGTGATACGACTTTCTCACGTACTCTGGTGCCTCACATTTGACCATGTCCCCTGGAGGGTGAGACCTGGTGGCACTCAGAGGAAGGACAGCAAGTAGCCAAGAAGAGACTTGATACCCTATGAGAATATATAGGGGGAGGTAATCCCCCTCAGGAACAGTCATAGGGGAGGGGAATAATGGGAAAATGGGGGGGGAGGAATGGGAGGATACAAGGGATGGGATAAACATTGAGATGTAACAAGAATAAATTAAATTAAAAAAAATGAAAAAAAAAAGACCCAGATATGAATCCAGACACATATGGTCACTTGATTTTTGACAAAGAAGCCAAATCCATTAAATGGAAAAAGGATAGCATCTTCAACAAATGGTGCTGATCTAACTGGATGTCTATGTGTAAAAAAATGCAACTGGACCCATATTTGTCATCTTGCACAAAACTCAAATCCAAGTGGATCAAAGACCTCAACATAAAACCAGAGACACTAAGTCAGATAGAAGAAAAAGTGGGGAAGGGCCTGGAACACATTGGCACAGGAGACAACTTCCTGAACAGAACACCAACAGTCCAGGCCTTGAGGTCAACAATTAATAAATGGGACCTCATGAGGCTGAGAAGCTTCTGTAAGGCAGGAGACACTGTCAAGAGAACAAAGCAACAGCCTAGAGACTGGGAAAAGATCTTCACCAACCCTACATCTGACAAAGGTCTAATATCCAAAATATATAAAGAACTCAAGAAATTAAACACCACCAAACCAAATCACCCAATTGAGAAATGGGGCTTGGAACTAAACAGAGAATTCTCAGCAGAGGAATATCAAATGGCTGAGAAACACTTAAAGAAATGCTCAACCTCCTTAGTCATCAGGGAAATGCAAATCAAAACAACTCTGAGATTCCATCTTATACCTATCAGAATGGCTAATATCAAAAATTCAAGTGACACCACATGCTGGCGAGGATGTGGAGAGAGAGGAACACTCCTTCATTGCTGGTGGGAATGCAAACTAGTACAGCCACTTTGGAAATCTATCTGGTGCTATCCCAGAAAACTGGGAATAGGGCTTCCTCAAGACCCAGCTATTCCACTCCTTGGAATATACCCAGAAGATGCTCCAGCACACAACAAGAAAATTTGCTCAACCATGTTCATAGCAGCTTTATTCATAATAGCCAGAATATGGAAACAGCCTAAGTGTCCCTCAGAAGAAGAATGGATAAAGAAACTGTGGTACATTTACACTATGGAATACTACTCAGCTATTAAAAACAAGGAATTCCCGAAATTTGTGGACAAATGGATTGAATTAGAAATGATCATAATGAGTGAGTTAACCAGGAAGCAGAAAGAGTTAAATGGTATATACTCACTTATATCTGCATACTAGCCCAAGGGGCACGTCGCACGAAAGCCTTCACTTACCAGGAAACTGGGACAGAGGGGAGGACGTTCTATTGGGACTCTAGATGAGAGAAGCATGGGAGAATGGCAAAGTTGAAGGGTCCAGAGGATCCTAGAAACCTACAAGGAGAAAATTATGATAGGTAGATTTGGGCCCAGGGATCCCGCTCAAACTATGGCACCAGCCAAGGACAATACAGGCAGTAAACTTCAAACCCCTACCCAGATCTACCCAATGGACAGGACATTCTCCACAGTTGAGTGGAGAGTGGGGTCTGACTTTCACACGTACTCTGGTGCCTCATATTTGACCAAGTCCCCTGAATGGGGAGACCTGGTGGCACTCAGAGGAAGGATAGCAGGCACCAAGAAGAGACTTGATACCCTATGAGCATATACAGGGTGAGGAAGTCCCCCTCAGTCCAGTCATAGGGGAGGGGAGTAAGGGGAAAATGGGAGGGAGGGAGGAATGGGAGGATAAAAGGGAGGGGATAACTATTGAGATGTAATATGAATAAATTAATAAAAAATTTTTAAAAAGGTGCCACTATGCACAAACACATCCATGGCATAGGAAAAAAGAAAAAGAAAAAGAAAAATTGTGGCTTAAGAGAAAAAGACACTATGCCCTAACACAATTATCCACAGGGATCTCAATTTTATAATAACTTTTGCTCAAATAAAATGTTTGCTCTCTTGAGAGTACTAAGAAATAAACAAAGGCTTTTTATCAAGATATTTATTTAACACAGTATAATTAGGTATTATGGCTCCCTAGCAGTGAGACAGATGTGAGGGTGGCCACCGGTAAATCCATAGTCATTATCACTAATCATTATCACATCATCTTTTATTGCAATTTCTAATGGGAGTCTCCTCATCATAACTCTCTGTCATTTTATCTGCACTTTTCATTTCATTGTTTTGCTTTTATTTCCCTCCTGGTATATTTTATTAATATTCTTACCTGCGTTCACTTAAATTCCTTCCCTTCCTTATTTCCCATGTCATTTATTAATTGGTCTGAACACTTATCTGATTGCATCTCTGATTAACTGGGTTCTGGACAAATCCTTGCACCTGCTGTCAGCTCTCTCCTTAATGACCTGACTGCATTTCATTAATGGTGCTTTTAATGGTTGTTAAGGCAACCAGAATTTACAGCCTCCTAAAGTAAGACTTGCTTATTTGTCTTACTGCTTCCTCCAGAATGTTTTTGTTTGCTCGGTTTGTTTGGTGGGGAATAGGGAATGGTTGGTCTCGGAAGTCATTTAATCAGCTAAGGAAAACTAATCATCTGTGTGCTCAGAAGCCAGTGCCCCCGCAATAGCAAAGCATAAAGCCGTCTAATCTACAGAGCCATCCAACTAAATGAATCCTATTGGTTACGCAAAATGGTCTCTATCATGTTATAACTTACTCACATACCATTTATAGAAATCTATATAATACAAGAACATGGACGATATTGGAGGTTTTTTTAGCCTGACATTCTAAGGCCATATTTGTCTTTGTATTGTCAAAATTAAGAGTAGTGTCAATAGCAAACTGTAAAGGCATCAAGCCTGTATTTTCTATTCACTCAGAGCTGGGGCTATGGTAAACATTCTATACACGGTTTACCATGTAATTTTTGCAAACATATTATATATACATATATATATATATATATCCAGAGCTTTTTCAGCCTGTTGTCTGACACTTTGAACATATCCCAAACTCCTACCCAGATAGTGACTGGCATTACTTTTTATGCCTCAGTCCATTTGGCTCTCCTCAAGATCATATTTGTAAATCAGAAGCTTTCAGTTGCAGGTGGCACCTTAAGTCCAGGCTCACAATAGTCGGTTTGGACAGAATTAGAGTGTAATTAGGGAATTAGAGTACTGATGGAATGATTCTGGGGTGAGGAGGGGATTACAAGTTCAGAGAATGACAGCGTAACAGTCATAGGTCCTGGGGTTATGCACACACATGATGAACACGCTAAGAACCTTGGGAGTCGTGATGGTAAAGAAAAAGACTGTTGGCAGGGTGCTAACATTTCAGAGTGATGAGACAGAGAATTCTTGGAAGCTTGTCAGACAATGTCACAAAAAGCACTGCAACTGGTATAATCTGGTACGTTCTAAGGTTTTGGGGAACAGAAGGAAAAGATGCATGGGCATAGCTTTCAGGAGCAAAGCACACAACAAGCAGACCTAAATAGTAACTGTACTTACCCACAGAAAGGGGAAAAGGCCTCCATTCAAGAGGCTTAGAGGAGAAACTAGAGTGTAGGGTGTTGTTTCTGGGTGTGGACCCCAAAACAGTAATACCAGTGTCATGGAAAAACATGACGAAAATTAAAACTCTGGGTCCCCAGATTCACGCACGTGAGGGCAGGAAACACCATCTACACTTTAACATTTCTTGCAGTGATTTCTGAAAGTTTTTGCACTAAAACAGAAAGTGAGAGGGGTGCTCAGAGAGGAAGCTGGCATACTGGAGTATGTACTGATGACAGCAAAAACAGAAAGGTCAGAGACCAGAGAAGGAGAGTTCGCAGGTCCCAGGGCCTGGAGAAGCAAAACGAACTGGAAGTTGTGAAGATTGTCAGGGACCTTGAGCTTCTACTGTTGGCGGGGAGCAGTGCCATTCATCTTCATGGAAGCTCAGAGGACGATAGTAAATCAATGTCTTAGCATTAAGGCTGACGAGAAACTCTCCTAGATGCTTATTTATTGAAATGGCATCTCACAGTGTAGCCTAGGCTGTTCTGGAAACAGGAGCCTTTCACTTCAGCCTACCGAGTCTTAGAATCACAGGCATAAATTTCCATCCCTAAAGGAGAATTCGTAGTGTGAGAAAGATGGAAGTCTGTCTACCGCCATTGGCTTTGATATAATTCTTGATTCCTGAATAGTATCTGAGGCAGAGTTAGTAAAGAAAAAGAGAAATAATGGCAGAGGGAACCAGGCCATTTGGATCCATCCACCCCGTTTTCTTTGTAGGGATTTAATCACTGATAACATCCTCACCTAGTCGGAAGCCATGAGATGTAGAGGTTACTGTATCATAACATTCATCAAATACACTACAAGCTGTGCAGATTAAAATAGAATAAAATTAATAAATCAAATTTCCTCTTATGAATAATAAGAAGACACGACATTACAAAATTAGATTATGGAATTCAACCCTTAATTGAAACCAAGATTAATATTAATTACAGTATTACAATACTGATCCTATGACCCAACCTTCGTAGTAACTGATTCCCTGCATCTGTGTAGGAGTGTGATTCCTTTAGAGGTACTGCATCAAAGCAACACTTATTGGTCCCAACAGGGCTCTAAGCCTGTTTGTACGGTTCACTCTGCTCCCTGATGCCATCACTGACTCACACTCCAGCTACTGCTGCTCCTCAGGGATTTCCCAGCAGACCTTGCATCCTGTCCTAAGACAAGAAATAGGTTAAGGCAACACCATCATCAGTATAAGCTGTGGGCTGTGTGTGGATGCTCCGAGTTTCCAACCACTCCCATGGGCATCCTAGGCAGCCATTATGCTCCTGTCAATCAGAATACATAGTCACAGGCCTGTCTCAAGGTAAAAGCCCTTTTAGACTGCAAGCTAGAAGGCCTTCATGTTTGAAGCTAGGTACACATGGACTGTCATCTTTGCCTTCTTTGATTTTTTTTTTTTTTTGAGGGTGGAGTTTGCTTGGCTGTTGCAGGAAGCTTATCAGCATCCCTGACCTCTACCAATTAAATGCCAGAAGCTCCGAGTCCCGTCCATCTATTAGGAGGTGTGGCCTTGCTGGATGAAGTGTGTCACTGTGCAGGAACTTCGAGGTCTCCTATGCTCAAGCTACACCAAGTGTGGCACACAGTCTCCTCCTGCTGCCTGTGGATCAAGATGAAGAACTCTCTGCTTCTCCAGCACCATGTCTGCCTGTAGGCTTTCATGTTTCCCACCATGATGATAATGGACTAAACCTCTGAAACTATAAGCCAGCCCCAAGGAAACGTTTTCCTTTATAAGAATTGCCTTGGTCATAGTGTCTCTTCACAGCAATAAAACTCTAACTAAGACATTGTTAAACTGGGGACAGTATCATTATGTGTAACATATGAGCTTTATATATTTTTTAATGTTTTATTAATTTATTCATATTACATCTCAATTGTTAGCCCATCCCTTGTATCTTCCCATTCCTCCCTTCCTCCTGCTTTCCCCCTACTCCCCTCTCCTCTGTCTGTGACTGAGGGGGACCTCCTCCCCCTGTATATGCTCATAGGGTAGCAAGTCACTTCTTGATAACCTGCTATCCTTCCTCTGAGTACCACCAGGCCTCCCCATCAAAGAGACGTGGTCAAAAATGGGGCACCAGAGTTCGCATGAAAGTCAGACCCCACTCTCCCCTCAAAAGTGGAGAATGAGCTTTAAATATCAAAATGCAGGCTACTCACAGCCAGATGTCAATGGGCTGCACAGAGGGATGGTAATAAGGAGGCCATGACTGTGGTCTTCACTAGGAAACATTTTTTATCCACCTTCAGTTACTTACAGAGAAACCATCTCTCTGCCCAGAATTCTGGGAGATGAACTCAGTTTTTATTCGTGAAACCACCGTAATGCCACGCCTCACGATGAGAGATAGGAGAGCACCTGTCCACCTGAACAGCTGTTCTGTTGTCACTTCTGGGCCAAACAGTAGAGGAGAGGAGGGGAGGGGCAGGGAAGTTGGCTTAACTCTCTGCCACATGTACTCCTATCTTCCTGGAGGCTTGAGTTCAGAGAAGTAGCTGTGGGCAGTTTAACTCAGTTCTACAATAGGTTTCCATTTATCTGCTTTACCAACGGCTAAGTAGAAATAAGCCGATGGGTTATATATCCCCATGTACATTAGACATAGGAGCCCAGTTTTTCTCCATTCTTCCAGTAGCTGGTTGAAATATAAAGAATGGAGCTAAATCCTGCCTTTCATGGTGACACTTTTGACGAGTCAGAAAACGACTGAGGATACAATCGGTTTAAAGAAGCAGGAGGAGGAGGAGGAGGAGGGCATGGCTGTGGGTTTGCTCTCATGAGTCACTCCTGATGTCAGCGCTGCTCTTTTTCAACAGTTAAGGAATCAGAACAGATCTCTTTCATGAAGAAGACAGGTTGAAGCATTTGCTGCTCTTGAAAGGTAATTTAGCACTGTCGGGCTTACGACTTGTCAGAATTCAGCACAGGAATTGTGTTTACTTAATACAAAGATCAGAGAGTCAAACGCATTTTGGTGGAATAATAACAGGAAGAGTTCCTGTCTCGGGAAAGAGATCTGCCAGGCTTCGAAGAAGTAATTTACATAAACAGTGTAAGCAGCCCCAGCCCGTGTGTGCAAAGTCTTCCCTCTGCAAAGCAAATTTTCATCAGATTTAATCATGAAAATGTTTGTGGGAAAACAGAACAAAAAGGC